>NW_020230287.1:487500-502618 GCF_003227715.2 Harpegnathos saltator
CGGCTCCACGTCATAATACAGCGTTTTATGATCCAAGAAGAATTTGGCTAGTAAACAGAGATTCTGACAATATTGCTTGTAGCGTTTGCCGTCCACTTCCCACACGCCAATCTTATCCTTTCTGTAAACACACAAATCGTGCCCATGATGTTCCCATCCGTGATCGTCGATCAAAAACAAGAAGAGTAAAAATAAAAAGAAAGAATAAAGAAAAAACGACTAGCGACCATTTCGCAGTCTTAAACAGTCTTGCTAGAGAGCAATTTTATTGGTTGCATTGTAGTTGATCTCTCTCAAGTTGGATTATTGGATCTTACATCTTTTCACCTGATCTTGAAGGTAACATTGCCTCGTAATACATAAAAGAAACGAAATATTCGGATGGGATGTACGCACCTGTACACTTCATGCCCCGGTGGATGCCTCCACAAACATTTCTCCCTGTGTCTTCTTAGCACTTGCCGGCTCTTCGCGTACCTCAAGCAGTATTCGCAGAGATATAGCTTCGGAGCACGACTGAATTCCTCGGGATACGGGCTCTGATACCATACCTCCATCTCCCATTTTCCCATTTCCACGACCCGTGTGCCGCCGCCGTTCCTACCTTCGCCATCGTAATCCAGTTCTTTCAATTCCTTTTCCTTAAGCACGAAAGGAAAGTACTCATAAAGTGGAGCGCTTATATACGATGCACATTTGAAGTAACCGCGCCCAAGTGCGATTACAAGCTCAGATGCCAAAACTGTCCCCGCTGTGTAAATTATACATCTACCTTGGAAGATAAAGGATCCATTTACGTGTTTCTTTAATTTGCAGTTGACGCTAGAACCATCTGAGCGGTCCGGAGCATTTTCTCCTGTCATCTTTCATCGAAATAAGTCGCGTTAATCATCGATAGTTCTAGCATGGAAGTTGAACTATTGAACTAATTGAAAGTCAGAACTTGTACCGTTGGTCCTTTCTCTTTCGAGATACAAACCGAGATTGAGAGACTTGATCGAAACTGGATACTTACGATTTTTTCGCTCGCTATCGCTTGAGCCTCCATGAATAGTTTCAAGTCGTAATCGGGTGTGAGGTTATTCAACCGAGGCTGCCTGTCTTTCTCGTTCCCCTGCATCTCACTACCGCTGTCGCTGTCGTTACCGTCACCGGCCTTCCACTTGTTCCTCATTTCTCGCACCTTAAGCTGATAATTGCGTTGCTCGGTTGTTTGATGTACACCTTTGGGTGATTTCTTGGCTAGATTCGCCACGGATTTCTTACGCTCCTCTTCCCGTTTCTTTCTCTCCTTATAAAACTCCCTGGAATGTGGAAATCGCACCTATTATTAGCCTGTATTAAAAGCGTGCTGTACTAAAAACGTTCTCAAACGACGCGATTTGTATCAACTTACAAGCAAGTTTGCGGCGTCGTGTTGTGATACAACGGACACGCGTCCAGGGTGAAATGCGAGTCGAGCTTGCCAGAAAGATGGCCCCGCGAGTCGCAGGTTGCAGCTAGCGGACACTCCCGCTCCTTCGTCGCGCGTGCTCGATTGTAAGGAGCTTGATTCGTTCTGTTACCAGTAGTGTTGACGGTAGTACCACTGCTCTGGGTCGACCTGCTGGCAACTAAAGGCTGCCTAGGACCTGTGGATGGCCCAGCACGTTTGACAGGGGATTTGCTGGCGCTTCTCTTGCTCTCTTTACAAATAATATGTCAGCTTAGCGCAATTCGTAATATTATATATATAAATTTATCTACCGTTTTCCATACCTGTGTCAGATTCAGAATCACTGGCTGCTTTCGTTTGCAGTTGGAGTAATTTACTTCCTTTGCGCGTCTGCAATTTTCGCTTACCCTTAGTCGGTGTTTTCAAATTGTTCACTTTTCCGTGATCGTCCACCTCTTTCTCGCTTGCAGACGCATCTCCATCGTCTTCGCTCTTGACAGCATCTAATTGCACAAGTAACATTAGATCAATGCTATCTTCTTCTTTTTTTTTGCAATGCATCGTATACATGGACAAGAAAGAACGTACTTTGTCGTTTCGTACATTTCTGAGCTTTTACTGGGGCGACTGTTGCGGAAGGCCTCTTAGGTGGTACACTCGTTATAATAGTATTCGTCAGTGTACTGCTTGTTTGCGTCTCCTTTTTCTTCGGTGAAGGTTGAGTACTGGTGATACTTTCGGACGATTCCGAATCAGAACTGCTGTCTGTGCTAGCCGAGGATGCGGAACTTTTGGAACTCGCGGAGCTATCCGATCTCTGTAGTTGTGTGGGTTTTGCAACTGTACAAAAAAATTAAACGTCAGAGATGATTTATCAGGAATATTATCAGAAACAATAGCAAGGTATTGTTATTCACCAGGTCTGCTTGCAACTGCAGGCTTTTGCTTGGTATCATTTATCTTGGTTTTAGCTGGTGGATTTTTCGAGCATTTTACAGAGCTGTTGGTTGGCTTTATTGTATTAACTTTTGTGGCGACTCTCTCTTCGCTTTCGCTCTCACTGCTGTTTTCAGGACTGAATATACTCTTCTTTTTTAATCTTTTTTGTACTGGTTCCGATGTTTTTCCAGATTTTTCAGGGGCTTTTCCATTAGCACTTGTGGTACCTTCAAAATTGTTAATTATATATATATGTATACATATATATAATGTTTGGGATATATGATTATAAAACGTACCAGAAAATTTATTGGCTTTGCTGTTGACTGGTTTCGAAGCAGGTCCTATTTTATGCTGTGCTGGTGCTGCTGTCAATTTTGCAGGAAGTCTCTGTGTTTTAACAACTGGTGCTACCGTAGCAGTAGCTTTTGGTTTAGCCGGAGGTTTTCTCTTTTGCGGCAATTTTGTTTTGCTGGGTGATTCTTCAGATTCAGAAGAATATACAACTGACCTAGGCTTCGGTGGTTGCCTGTCTTTATTTTTCTCCAGAGGTTGTATAGGAACTGTTTCAGTCTTGGATCTGACATGACGTGTTGCTGGAAATGGTGGTTTCTTCTTAGTTCTATCAGTATCAGATACCTTCTGACTGTTGCCAGAACTACTGGAGTTTTCTGAATCAGATGAACTAGATTCGCTATCCGAACTTGAAGAACTACTTGACGAGGAACCAGAGCTGCTTGTCGACGAAGATTCAGAACTCGTCGTCTGGAATATTTTCCGTTGCATATTGTTATATTTAACATTGCACGTGTTTCCTTTGACACCAATAGTAATTATTGTAGAGTCAATTAAATATGCGTAATGCAAAATTCAATCGTGGCTATGGCAACATTTAGCAAAAAGAAACAAAAATACTCATAGAATTTCATAGAATATTCATTGCATTCTATCTCATAACCTATACATACTAACCTTGCGTTTTGGAGTCATTTTCGCGGTACTACCTTTCGCTCAAATTGCTGAATATCACCTACACTGTAACATTTCCGAACTTAGTAAACTTTTACTAATAAAACTATCACTTGATTGTAGCTTTCTTTTGCTACCAAAACATCCCAAATTTGTTTCCTGCGTCGTATACACCTAGAGTGCAATCAATAGGTTTGTTTTCTAATGCTGAACTGGCTGCACTAACTTGCACTTATTCTCTTCTTCTCTCCCTTTCACTAACTCCTAGATGTATATCTATTTCTTTTTATGTTCCCTAAGTGTACACTAGTTCAGCGATAAAAAACAGTCCTAATGCGTCCATTTATTTCATTCGTTGCATACTGCAGAGCCCCCTGAACGTTAAGCGAATTTTTGCATCTGATTGGAATATCTTCTAAAATTTAAAAGAATAAAAACCAATTTTATATAGAAATTCCTTAAGCCTTCTGTCACAGGGAAGCCTGAGAACGGCCACACCGGCGTTTTTGGCGACAGGCATTTTGATGACTGATTTTAGCGCCATCTGCGTCCATTTGTAGCCGGGAACTACGTTGATTACGCCCATTTGCAGACGCTGCCGGTAAAGTCTCTATTTGGTGCGTGTCCGTTCTATGCCCATTTACTGGCGGTTCGTGTCTATGGTACGCCTATAATTGCGGGTTTGAGAAACACGGCATCGCGAACAAACTTATACCTCGTTCAACAGCACATGATTCTTTTCTGTACATATGCATTTCTATATATATTTTTGTAAAAAATTGCATCTTCTAATTATTATCCGAATTATTATCTCTCAAATTAACGCAGATAAATGAACGAATCGTATGAATTTTTTCTTTTCTTATAGAGAAATGAAGGAGTAAGTCAGTACTGAAAATCGAATATAGATCAATACCGTAAATCAACGTCAGAAAATTGTCCACGTTCAATTACAATTTGTTCTTATTTTTTAAGTACTTACCCCTCTAATTTACTCAACAACTTGACCTGAATAAACGAATGATTCGTATCAATTTTTCTTCTCTTATAAAGAAATGAAAGAATAAATCAGTACAGAAAATTGAAGACCGATCAATATTTAATTGTATGTATACTTTATTGATTCCCCTGGCGGGGTTACAAATTTCAATATAAACTCTCCCCGGCGGGGTTACAAATTCCAATATAATCTCTCCTCCTTACTTCCTATTACGCTCGCCCCTATCTTCTCGCACATACACACACACACACACTACCATCTCCCGCCCCTCCTTAAATCTACTTTACAAATATCTTACATCTACTCGCTCGCTTATCTCTTATAATTAATTGTTCGCTTATCATCTATTCTTATACATATGTATATATCTATATTTCTATGCCGTTACTCCTATAATTCTTATTTCCTACCGCCGATTTTCGCTTTCCTCCATTCATTCAATTCCTTCACACTTTCTCTCCTCGCTCTCTTTCTCATCCTTTTAATCCTTCTCGTCCTCCCTCTCGCTCCCATTCCTCCACCACTCTCATCCCCCTCTCCTAGCAGCCTTTCTACCACCTATGCCCATCCCTCTCCTTCTCCCCCCTATCGTGCACGAATAATATTTAATTTATTCATCAAATTAACGCGGATAAATGAACGATTCGTATCAATTTTTTCTTTTCTTATAGTACAATGAAAGAGTAAATCAGTATCGAAAATTGAATATTGATTAATACCATAAATCAGTTTCAGAAAATTGTCCAAGTGCAATGACAATTTGTTCTTATTTTTCAGGTACTTACCCCTCTAATTTACTCAACAAATTAACTCTGTTAAACGAACGATCCGTATCAATTTTTCTTTTCTTATTAAAGAAATGAGAGAATAAATCAGTACCGAAAACCGAACACCGATCAATATCTAACTTCTTCATCAAATTAACGCGGATTAATGAACGATTCGTATTAATTTTCTCTTTTTTTATAGAGAAATGAAAGAGTAAATCAATACCGAAAATCGAATATCAATTAATATCATAAATCAGTGTCAAAAAATTGTCCAAGTGCAATGACAATTTGTTCTTATTATTCAGGTACTTACCCCTCTAATCTTATACAATAAATTAACTCGGATAAACGAACGATTCGTATCAATTTTTTTGTCTTATAAAACAATGAGAAAATAAATCAGTACCGAAAATCGAAGACTGATCAATATCTAATTTTTTCATCAAATAAACGCGGATAAATGAACAATTTATATCAATCTTTTTTTCTTTTATAGAGAAATCAAAGACTAAATCAGTATCGAAAATCGGATATTGTGCAATACTATAAATCAGCGTTAGAAAATTGTCTAAGTGCAATGACAAGTTGTTTTCATCTTGCAGGTACTTACCCCACTAATTTACTCAACAAATTAAGTCGGATAAAAGAACGATTCGTATCAATTTTTATTCTCTTATAAAGAAGTTAGAGAATCAGTCAGTACCGAAAATTGAAGACCGATCAATATTTAATTTATTCATCAAATTAACGCGGATAAATGAACGATACGTATGAATTTTTTTTTCTTATAGAGAAATGAATGAATAAATCAGTACCGAAAATCGAATATCGATCAATACTGTAAATCAGTGTCAGAAAATTGTCCAAGTACAATGACAATTGGTTTTCATTTTTCAGGTATTTATCCCTCTACTTTACTCAACAAATTCACTCGAATAAACGAATGATTCGTATCAATTTTTCTTATCTTATAAAGAAACGACAGAATAAATCAGTACCGAAAATTGAAGACCGATCAATATTTAATTTATTCATTAAATTAACGCGGATAACTGAACGATTTGTATGAATTTTTTTTTCTTATAGAGAAATGAAAGAGTAAATCAGTACCGAAAATCAAATATCGATTAATACCATAAATCAGTGTCAAAAAATTGTCCAAGTGCAATGACAATTTGTTCTTATTATTCAGGTACTTACCCCTCTAATTTTATTCAACAAATTAACTCGGATAAACGAACGATTCGTATTAATTTTTTTTTCTTATAGAGAAATGAAAGAATAAATCAGTACTGAAAACCGAATATCGATTAATATCATAAATCAGTGTCAGAAAATTGTCCAAGTGCAATGACAAGTTGTTTTCATCTTGCAGGTACTTACCCCACTAATTTATTCAACAAATTAAGTCGGATAAACGAACGATTCGTATTAATTTTTTTCTCTTATAGAGAAATGAAAGAGTAAATCAGAATCGAAAACCGAATATCGATTAATATCATAAATCAGTGTCAAAAAATTGTCCAAGTGCAATGACAATTTGTTCTTATTATTCAGGTACTTACCCCTCTAATCTTATTCAACAAATTAACTCGGATAAACGAATGATTCGTATTAATTTTTTTTTCTTATAGAGAAATGAAAGAGTAAATCAGTATCGAAAACCGAATATCGATTAATATCATAAATCAGTGTCAGAAAATTGTCCAAGTGCAATGACAAGTTGTTTTCATCTTGCAGGTACTTACCCCACTAATTTATTCAACAAATTAAGTCGGATAAACGAACGATTCGTATTAATTTTTTTTCTTATAAAGAAATGAAAGAGTAAATCAGAACCGAAAACCGAATATCGATTAATACCATAAATCAGTGTCAAAAAATTGTCCAAGTGCAATGACAATTTGTTCTTATTATTCAGGTACTTACCCCTCTAATCTTATTCAACAAATTAACTCGGATAAACGAACGATTCGTATTAATTTTTTTTTCTTATAGAGAAGTGAAAAAGTAAATCAGTACCGAAAACCGAATATCGATTAATATCATAAATCAGTGTCAGAAAATTGTCCAAGTGCAATGACAAGTTGTTTTCATCTTGCAGGTACTTACCCCACTAATTTATTCGACAAATTAAGTCGGATAAAAGAATGATTCGTATCAAATTTTATTCTCTTATAGAAAAATTAGAGAATCAGTCAGTACCGAAAATTGAAGACCGATCAATATTTAATTTATTCATCAAATTAACGCGGATAAATGAACGATTCGTATAATTTTCTTTTCTTATAGAGAAATGAAAGAGTAAATCAGTACCGAAAATCGAATATCGATCAATACCGTAAATTAGTGTCAGAAAATTGTCCAAGTATAATGACAATTTGTTCTCATTTTTCAGGTATTTATCCCTCTAATTTACTCAACAAATTAACTCGAATAAACGATTGATTCGTATCAATTTTTCTTGTCTTATAAAGAAATGAGAGAATAAATCAGTGCCGAAAATTGAAGACCGATCAATATTTAGTTTATTCATCAAATTATCGCGGATAAATGAACGAGTCATATCAATTTTTTTTCTTGTAGAGAAATGAAAGAGTAAATCAGTACCGAAAATCGAATATCGATCAATACCATAAATCAGTGTCAGAAGATTGTCCAAGTGCAATGACAATTCGTTCTCATTTTTCAGGTACTTACTTCTACAAGTTAGGATTTGATAAAAAAAAGTCTTTCCCGAGTCGAAATATTAATTCTACATTAATCCTGCAAATTGCATCTAATTTGAAAAATCAATGCAGAATATCTAGATGCGCAATAGTGAACAAGCTTTGTCCTACCTGAACGTTACATCTGGCTACTCTCGCAGTCTCGCCCATGATGAGTCTTCAACAGCGACGTATTCCGCAGTTATTTAATACTCGTTTATCTCGATAATGTATATGTACTTAATCCTTATATTCTTAATTAATAAATGAGCAATTTTTGTTGATGTTGATTATATATTCGCTTAACAGCGCAAGAAAGAGAACAAAGATAAAAACGTAAATAGAACTGCCTTTGTTAGAACTGCGCGTGAGATAAATATATAAGGATTAAATAATCATATAAGAATTAGAGGAAATGGGAGATGAAAAACACTTTTTATTCTCATCATTCTTAAAGTTCTTTTTCCTTTTTTCTTCTCTTTTTTTTCTTTTCTTTTTTCTAATGAGAATGATGAGAATTGTAGCTCTCAAAAGAGCTGAAGCTGCAAAAAGACAACGGTTATATCTAATAATGCTGTTTCACTAATAGAGATTTTAATTCAGATTCGGTACAATAAGAAAGATAAACAAGAATGAGAAACGGACATTCTAGCAGATTCTAAACGAGAACAGCAATCTGAGCATTATTAGACGAATAAAAATCAACACTTGTAAAATTTATATCAGATTCCAAGATCATTATTCATAGTTTTCTAAATTATGTGCAACTTTTCATTGAGAACATAATTAAAAATTTGTATTCATAAACCTTAGCTTGCCTCAGCAACCTTGCTTGAATGGACATTCATATTTTATGAGAAAAGAAAAGTAGAATTCATGTTACGTGAAATTAGGTTAACGAATAATCAAATCTCAAGCTATTTTATCATTTTTCAGGTGATAAACTATGAATGCTGATCTAATTTCGACTCGAGTATGTCCTTACTTCGAGTAAGGTCCGTTAAAATCAGAAAAATCCTGCGTAATAATTACTCGAGGTACCTCGAATCTCATACATGATGTACCGCTGTTCACGTCTCTCGGCGCGCTCCAAGTCCTCTCTCCATCCTGGCTTCTCGATCCGACGTCCTCCTCTGGTTACTCCGTCGCAGCACCCCCGATACTCCATCGTAGCACTGGCGACGACACTGACTTTAGCTCTGACACTCGCGGAAGTAAGATTCGGACAAAGAAACACGTATTAACCGACATTCGTACTCTGCGTCGCGGTATGCGTGTCGTTCGTCGGCCCGAGGCGCAATGTCCTTTCCGCAATCACGGAGTCATATATAAACATACGAAACCAAACAATCGGGAAGGCACGGTTAACCTCCACCAGTCGCTGACCTTGCCGATCAGTGTTGATACCTGCGTCGTCCGTTAGCTGAAAATGAAAACAACTCGTGTTTTCAAAGCATGCCTGTGAGAGACTCGCTTCAAACTTCACAATACTTATTTATGTCTGTTCCAAGAATCATATTACGCCGAATTCAAACTGTCTCTATTTTGACATGACATACACGAGATCTGCGATCGCATCATTGATCTTTCTTTGGACAAGAAAATCCTGAGAGGAATGCTGTTCGAGAATATCGCATTTTATGTTTCAGGTGCCTTGCAGATTATCGAATCCGATCAGGGATAGATCAGGGAAAGTATGAATGCGTGGTTATGAATAACACCGTGTGCACGAAGTACTCCAAATCAATCATGTTACACGTGAAACGTACGTATATTTAATTATTATTATTAACATCCACACGCGCGAGTCGAGACGTACGAGTGTACATTTATTTTCTAGTTTAATTAACGAGTACACATTCTCAGTGTTCTCGTAAGAGAGAAAATGTAATTTACGTTGAATCTTTAGACGCACCGTTGGAAAAACAAAAGAATACGGGCGGGGGGGGACACATCCGTAGAAAAGTTAGCGGCTTTTTAAAACGCCGCAAACGGGACAACGTGTTTGCAGAAGAAATAACGAATGCGGCGCATACTCGTCGCTCGCGCACAGAACCAAGTCAATGCCGTAAACGTAGGCGTTTTCCTGCTTTGAATCATGAAAGCCTGTTTTCTATATTAATAGTCTTTGATATCTTCCGATACATACATACATATTTTAAAACATTTTCATTGGTTATTATATCAAACGGATTTTGCGTGTCACGTAATATCCTTCGGACTACACGGACATTATTATTTTGATCATTTTGATTTCTTTGATGTTCATTAAGAATTATTCAGAACGCAACTGCCTCATTAATTATACACAATGTCAAATCTTTTTTTTTTGCACGTGAAACATGATAATTCATATTTTAAACGCATAACAATGTGCGAGACCGTGCTATTAAGGTTGTAGCACGGACATCAACCGCCTGAAAATGGATGTAGCACGGACTGCCACCACATGCAAGTATCACCGCCGAAACCTGAAAGTGAATGTAGCATCGTAGTCCCCCTCTCAAAATGGATGCAGATGGCGCGCCCTTTCCCAGTGCAGAAAGTCGGTGTCGCTGAAAACGCCGTATTGACCGCTTTCACGTTCCTCTACTGGGAGTAGAGAGTCGCCATTTACGGCAAAATGTAGGGTTTTGAGAGGACTTTAATTTGGTGCCAGAACCAGGCTTGTAACTCTAACAGTTTAGGAGATATCGAAGATTAAAGTTTTCCAACCTTTCTCCGTTGATATCTCCGCTTCTACAGGGAGTAGAGAGTCGCCATTTACAGCATAATGAAGGGTTTTGAAAGGACTTTAATTTGGTACCAGAACCAGGCCTGTATCTCTAACCGTTTAGGAGATATCGAAGGTTAAAGTTTTCCAACCTTTCTCCGTCGATATCCATCCTTCATCCGTCGATATCTCCGCTTCTACTGGGAGTAGAGGGTCGTCCATGTAGTCCAAAATGTAGGGTTTTGAAAGGGCTTTAATTTGGTACCTGTCCGAAGCCTGTATCTCTAACCGTTTAGGAGATATCGAAGGTTAAAGTTTTCCAACCTTCCTCCGTCGATATCTCCGCTTCTACTGGGAGTAGAGAGTCGTCCATGTAGTGCAAAATGTAGGGTTTTGAAAGGGCTTTAATTTGGTACCTGTCCGAAGCCTGTATCTCTAACCGTTTAGGAGATATCGAAGGTTAAAGTTTTCCAAACTTTCTCCGGCGATATCCATCCTTCATCCGTCGATATCTCCGCTTCTACTGGGAGTAGAGGGTCGTCCATGTAGTGCAAAATGTAGGGTTTTGAAAGGGCTTTAATTTGGTACCTGTCCGAAGCCTGTATCTCTAACCGTTTAGGAGATATCGAAGGTCAAAGTTTTCCAACCTTTCTCCGTCGATATCCAGTCTTCATCCGTCGATATCTCCGCTTCTACTGGGAGTAGAGAGTCTTCCATGTAGTCCAAAATGTAGAGTTTTGAAAGGGCTTTAATTTGGTACCTGTCCGAAGCCTGTATCTCTAACCGTTTAGGAGATATCGAAGGTTAAAGTTTTCCAACCTTTCTCCGTCGATATCACCGCTTCTACTGGGAGTAGAGTGTCGTCCATGTAGTGCAAAATGTAGGGTTTTGAAAGGGCTTTAACTTGGTACCTGTCCGAAGCCTGTATCTCTAACCGTTTAGGAGATATCGAAGGTTAAAGTTTTCTAACCTTTCTCCGTCGATATCCAGCCTTCATCCGTCGATATCTCCGCTTCTATTGGGAGTAGAGGGTCGTCATTGTAGTCCAAAATGTAGGGTTTTGAAAGGGCTTTAATTTGGTACCTGTCCGAAGCCTGTATCTCTAACCGTTTAGGAGATATCGAAGGTTAAAGTTTTCTAACCTTTCTCCGTCGATATCCAGCCTTCATCCGTCGATATCTCCGCTTCTATTGGGAGTAGAGGGTCGTCATTGTAGTCCAAAATGTAGGGTTTTGAAAGGGCTTTAATTTGGTACCTGTCCGAAGCCTGTATCTCTAACCGTTTAGGAGATATCGAAGGTTAAAGTTTTCTAACTTTCTCCGTCGATATCATCCGTCGATATCTCCGCTTCTATTGGGAGTAGAGGGTCGTCATTGTAGTCCAAAATGTAGGGTTTTGAAAGGGCTTTAATTTGGTACCTGTCCGAAGCCTGTATCTCTAACCGTTTAGGAGATATCGAAGGTTAAAGTTTTCAACCTTTCTCCGTCGATATCCAGCCTTCATCCGTCGATATCTCCGCTTCTATTGGGAGTAGAGGGTCGTCATTGTAGTCCAAAATGTAGGGTTTTGAAAGGGCTTTAATTTGGTACCTGTCCGAAGCCTGTATCTCTAACCGTTTAGGAGATATCGAAGGTTAAAGTTTTCTAACCTTTCTCCGTCGATATCCAGCCTTCATCTCGATATCTCCGCTTCTATTGGGAGTAGAGGGTCGTCATTGTAGTCCAAAATGTAGGGTTTTGAAAGGGCTTTAATTTGGTACCTGTCCGAAGCCTGTATCTCTAACCGTTTAGGAGATATCGAAGGTTAAAGTTTTCTAACCTTTCTCCGTCGATATCCAGCCTTCATCGTCGATATCTCCGCTTCTATGGGAGTAGAGGGTCGCCATTGTAGTCCAAAATGTAGGGTTTTGAAAGGGCTTTAATTTGGTACCTGTCCGAAGCCTGTATCTCTAACCGTTTAGGAGATATCGAAGGTTAAAGATTTCTAACCTTTCTCCGTCGATATCCAGCCTTCATCCGTCGATAACTCCGCTTCTATTGGGAGTAGAGGGTCGCCATTGTAGTCCAAAATGTAGGGTTTTGAAAGGGCTTTAATTTGGTACCTGTCCGAAGCCTGTATCTCTAACCGTTTAGGAGATATCGAAGGTTAAAGTTTTCTAACCTTTCTCCGTCGATATCCAGCCTTCATCCGTCGATATCTCCGCTTCTATTGGGAGTAGAGGGTCGTCATTGTAGTCCAAAATGTAGGGTTTTGAAAGGGCTTTAATTTGGTACCTGTCCGAAGCCTGTATCTCTAACCGTTTAGGAGATATCGAAGGTTAAAGTTTTCTAACCTTTCTCCGTCGATATCCAGCCTTCATCCGTCGATATCTCCGCTTCTATTGGGAGTAGAGGGTCGTCATTGTAGTCCAAAATGTAGGGTTTTGAAAGGGCTTTAATTTGGTACCTGTCCGAAGCCTGTATCTCTAACCGTTTAGGAGATATCGAAGGGTTAAGTTTTCTAACCTTTCTCCGTCGATATCCAGCCTTCATCCGTCGATATCTCCGCTTCTATTGGGAGTAGAGGGTCGTCCATGTAGTCCAAAATGTAGGGTTTTGAAAGGGCTTTAATTTGGTACCTGTCCGAAGCCTGTATCTCTAACCGTTTAGGAGATATCGAAGGTTAAAGTTTTCTAACCTTTCTCCGTCGATATCCAGCCTTCATTCGTCGATATCTCCGCTTCTATTGGGAGTAGAGGGTCGTCATTGTAGTCCAAAATGTAGGGTTTTGAAAGGGCTTTAATTTGGTACCTGTCCGAAGCCTGTATCTCTAACCGTTTAGGAGATATCGAAGGTTAAAGTTTTCTAACCTTTCTCCGTCGATATCCAGCCTTCATCCGTCGATATCTCCGCTTCTATTGGGAGTAGAGGGTCGTCATTGTAGTCCAAAATGTAGGGTTTTGAAAGGGCTTTAATTTGGTACCTGTCCGAAGCCTGTATCTCTAACCGTTTAGGAGATATCGAAGGGTTAAGTTTTCTAACCTTTTCTCCGTCGATATCCAGCCTTCATTCGTCGATATCTCCGCTTCTATTGGGAGTAGAGGGTCGTCATTGTAGTCCAAAATGTAGGGTTTTGAAAGGGCTTTAATTTGGTACCTGTCCGAAGCCTGTATCTCTAACCGTTTAGGAGATATCGAAGGTTAAAGTTTTCTAACCTTTCTCCGTCGATATCCAGCCTTCATCCGTCGATATCTCCGCTTCTATTGGGAGTAGAGGGTCGTCATTGTAGTCCAAAATGTAGGGTTTTGAAAGGGCTTTAATTTGGTACCTGTCCGAAGCCTGTATCTCTAACCGTTTAGGAGATATCGAAGGTTAAAGTTTTCTAACCTTTCTCCGTCGATATCCAGCCCTTCATCCGTCGATATCTCCGCTTCTATTGGGAGTAGAGGGTCGTCATTGTAGTCCAAAATGTAGGGTTTTTGAAAGGGCTTTAATTTGGTACCTGTCCGAAGCCTGTATCTCTAACCGTTTAGGAGATATCGAAGTTAAAGTTTTCTAACCTTTCTCCGTCGATATCCAGCCTTCATCCGTCGATATCTCCGCTTCTATTGGAGTAGAGGGTCGTCATTGTAGTCCAAAATGTAGGGTTTTGAAAGGGCTTTATTTGGTACCTGTCCGAAGCCTGTATCTCTAACCGTTTAGGAGATATCGAAGGTTAAAGTTTTCTAACCTTTCTCCGTCGATATCCAGCCTTCATCCGTCGATATCTCCGCTTCTATTGGGAGTAGAGGGTCGTCATTGTAGTCCAAAATGTAGGGTTTTGAAAGGGCTTTAATTTGGTACCTGTCCGAAGCCTGTATCTCTAACCGTTTAGGAGATATCGAAGGTTAAAGTTTTCTAACCTTTCTCCGTCGATATCCAGCCTTCATCCGTCGATATCTCCGCTTCTATTGGGAGTAGAGGGTCGTCCATTGTAGTCCAAAATGTAGGGTTTTGAAAGGGCTTTAATTTGGTACCTGTCCGAAGCCTGTATCTCTAACCGTTTAGGAGATATCGAAGGTTAAAGTTTTCTAACCTTTCTCCGTCGATATCCAGCCTTCATCCGTCGATATCTCCGCTTCTATTGGGAGTAGAGGGTCGTCCATTGTAGTCCAAAATGTAGGGTTTTGAAAGGGCTTTAATTTGGTACCTGTCCGAAGCCTGTATCTCTAACCGTTTAGGAGATATCGAAGGTTAAAGTTTTCTAACCTTTCTCCGTCGATATCCAGCCTTCATCCGTCGATATCTCCGCTTCTATTGGGAGTAGAGGGTCGTCATTGTAGTCCAAAATGTAGGGTTTTGAAAGGGCTTTAATTTGGTACCTGTCCGAAGCCTGTATCTCTAACCGTTTAGGAGATATCGAAGGTTAAAGTTTTCTAACCTTTCTCCGTCGATATCCAGCCTTCATCCGTCGATATCTCCGCTTCTATTGGGAGTAGAGGGTCGTTCATTGTAGTCCAAAATGTAGGGTTTTTGAAAGGGCTTTAATTTGGTACCTGTTTCCGAAAGCCTGTATTCTCTAACCGTTTAGGAGATATCGAAGGTTTAAAGTTTTCTTAAAACCTTT
>NW_020230288.1:0-108321 GCF_003227715.2 Harpegnathos saltator
TCGCCCTTTTCGTCGGCCTGGCAACGACAGCGCTACCGCATAGCGCGTCTTCGAGCTCCCTGGCAAAGCGGTCGGCTTTCGCCTTCGCACTGGACATTGCCAGGGATCTCGAATATTATCCCGCCGTTGCGGGCCCTCTTGTATTTGAAGTCGTCTGGGGCAAGGCCGATCTTCCCCAGGTCGAATTTCGCCTTCGCGGTTGTTAAAACCTCTGCTGGGGTCTTCCACGGCAACGCTGTGATCGTGATCATAGGGTTACATGGGGGAGGCCGCAGTTTCCCCTTCTGTACAGGAGGGGGTCCCTTCGACGCGGCCCTCTTTTGCCTAGGTTTTGCCTTCGGAGGGACCGCCTTCGCGTTAGCGGGTTTTTTCGCAGTAGCGGTCGCGGCCGCTTTCCCCCCTTCGCTATGGACCACGCAGGCGGTATGGGCCCATTAGACCTGGCGATTCTCCTTTCATTTTTTCTTCTTTTGCGATTGCGGACATCTGTCCAGCCGCTTTTTTGAAACCCAGCAGGAAGATCCTGCTGGGTTTCCGGAGGTGAGGGCCTGGCGCCCGCCG
The DNA here is from genome assembly GCF_003227715.2 of Harpegnathos saltator. Taxonomy (NCBI): domain Eukaryota; kingdom Metazoa; phylum Arthropoda; class Insecta; order Hymenoptera; family Formicidae; genus Harpegnathos; species Harpegnathos saltator. Next base: position 562 of record NW_020230288.1, read on the forward strand.
CTACGGACACTGGAGAGGTTTGGAACCTCTCCAGTTCTCGCCCAAGGCGAGCGATTTCCCCCTTGAGGCCATGGATTTGAACCTCCATGGCCGCAAGGCAGACATCGGCACCCTCCTCCGATGCCATTACGACAAGCTCGGCGAGCGAGTGCTCGATGTCGTCCAGACCCTGAGCCGCCTCGTCGCTGTGCCTGTCTATAGCTACTCCCTCATACCTTCGGTATTCGCCCTTACCAATACGCTTACTCGGCAGGACCCGGAGTGACCGGTGGTGCTCCAGCCCCCGGTAAGCGTATTCCGCGATTCTCTTCGCAATTTGGGGGTCTCGTACCGACGGGATACCCCATTGCGGCCGCATGCCCTTCCCCTGCGGATTATGTCGCGGTCCCTTCCCCCGAACCGGGAGAGGGCAATCCCCTTCCCGAGAAGGCGTATCCGCCCTCTGGAGGACGAGGACAGCCCTCCTCATCCCTCCCCGATCGAGTGGAGGCCGGTACTTCCACTCGCCTATGCTTACGCGTGTCCACTGGTGAGACAGGCGACGAATCGCGATGATTCGATCCCGGTTCAGCAGTGGATTCCCTTCGGGCGGTAGTCCTGTTGGACGACGTGCCCGCCTGGCACACGTCGCCCAGCCCGTCGTATGATGATGACGAGGAGGGGCCGGGACAATACTTCCTCTCTCGCCGTTTTCCGGCTCCGAGTACCGGAAGGGTTTCTTCTACTCTAGACATTCTACCATAAATATGGGGGTTTTACGTGCCGCCACACACACAGGTTTATCTTCGGGGATTTCCTTCTCCTAGACCGGCTGCCTACTCAAGTCCGCTCTGCCCGCGCTGTAGGGACCTTTGAGCCGCACAAGTGCGACGCTCCAGTCCCTGGGTAACTCCTGGAGGCAGCTGCCCATCCAGGAGTGTTATGGACGCTATTAGTCCGGTCCCACCGTACAGACCACTCTGGCATGGTAAGACCTGCCAAGGGCCGAAACTCCTGCCGGTACAGCTCTGTACTTCACTGGGACCCTCAAGCTCCCCCACCACGACAAGTTGGCGTTCACGGGGGAGGTGAACGCTCTACTGGCCGCGTCAGATAACAGAATTCGAGCGCTCGAACGCTCGATCCCGTTTTACTCAACTCTCTGTAACTTCGCCATTTCTGCAGATATCGACATGAAATTTTCAGGATATATTCTCGAAACTTGAAGCTTTAAGAAAATGTAAAAATATCGATTTTTAACATCTACTAGATGTACTACTGCTATGTACTGCCCGGGGGAGGACACGACGCTGCTGCATCCATACTAGGTATCTCTCCAGCGTATCATATACTGCGCCGTGTTTTTCGGTTTTGGGCAGTGGTGGCATCTTGCTGTGGGCTGTTTCCGGATTCGGTGCATCCCTCCGCACCCCCTCCCCAAGAAAATCCTAACCTAACCTAACTTATTGCATCTTTATATATTATTGGGTATTAGTAGGTATAAGGGGCGGATTTTAACTCAAAACGCTGAGTCAGTACCCGTTAGCAAGATGCCCCCTCCACCGCACTCGGCAGCCAAACTCGGAACCCCCTGCCCCTATCACTGCCATCCCCCTTCCACCGGTGACTCCCTCCCCCTGCTCAGGAGATAATTGTTTTATCACTCATGGTTATCTGCCTATCTAATTAGCATGTCTGCTTTATCGAGACGTTAGATAATTAACATAAGTCAGTTAAAATCGTATATTAATGATTGGGGCCCACCAGCGCCCACAGTCTACTTCCTAATGATTCATCCGAGCTCGCTCTACGTCGCACTATGTTAGGGAAGGGGATTCGGAAAAGGAAGGAGGAAGCAGCAAACGGCTGGAGCGGGAGACCGAAGACCTCCTCAGCAGGGATATCCTTTGTACAATTGTCGTGGCCTTCGCGCCTGATGCACTAAGGCCGGTTAGGTTTCGGGTTCGTTCGTGGTCTTAGGGATTGGGATCCCGAGCTTCGCTGGTCCAGGCGAGATAGAAGTAGTCGGTCGTACAAAAAGAAGGTGGTGTTTAATTATTTCTCCTTACACTTGTGCTTATTGTACTAGCGTGGAATGACGGATCCGGATTTTATACGTAATTAACGAGACGCTCAGTTCTCGGTTCAATCTTCTATCTCCTCTTCTTTTTTCGGCTCCAGTCTTATATATCCTGGTGCCTTTGGTATGACTGACACAATAACCTACTTTCATGATCTCAGTCAGTGGAGTTGCAAGTTTATGTATTACATACATTACTTTATGGTGTCAGCACTTTAACCGAATTGTGTAAGGCGTACTTACTGTCTGCAGCGTAAGGTGGAATAATTAGGACGCGGTTACAACACCCTCCCCTATTGGGAAAATAAAACGGAGGCACGACGTTTTTCACATTAAATAACTACAATAATTATACAGATAGGTACAATTATATGGGTTCCCGGTGACAGTTTCTTTTTTGTTACAATCGTGTCATGTTAATGTTAGGTCCCCTTTTTTTTTCATGTCGATGGTTTACTGCGTTTGCGTTTTCTTAGTTCGTAATGACTCATACGGTGGGAGATTGTTATTATTAAAATAATTATTAAAATAATTATGCAACTCATCGTAGGGAAAATGATGTAGCTGTGCGTAAATAATTGGTTTTGTCTGTTTTCTAAATTTAGACTTATATCTTCTAATTTGATACTTAATTTTAATAATTCGTCAGGATGTGGAATTTTCTTTAGATTTAATTGTGGTATTTTGTTCTTGTATTCCTCTACTAGTGATTTGGTTCCTAGAAAGGTTAGATTATAATCAGGTAAATATGCTGGAATTGTGTTTTCCTTTATCGTACCAGGAGCAGCTAGAGTTATGTCGTCAATTGTGAACTTACATTCCTGGTGTGCTTTTATCAATCCTGATCTTATAAGTTTGGTTAATTTTTTGACTTTTGGACAAGATATAGAAATTGTTCTTTCGCAGGGTGTCGAGTATAACCATGAACGTGAATATTTCAAAGGAATAATGATCGTACAATTAGTACTAATATATTTTGTGCCATGATTTTGTACGAATGGTCGTGATCGCGCGTATATTTGTATTTCGTACGGTGATTCGGAATTTATTTGATATATCGGATTATTTTGTTCACTTACATATGTGGTTTGGGATTGTGCACATTTATCTAGATCTTGTTCAGTTAATATCATATATGTATGTTCGTCCTTGTCGATTGCTATCGTGAAGTAATTAATATCGGCTAAGGCGAAAATATTGCTATGGTCGAGTATAGGTATAGGGGGGTTACATGTAATATGTCATAAGCGGGGTAGGTGACTAGTGGAATCCGTAAAATAGTAAAAAGGTATCCGTTCTTATAATAAACGCTTACAGTTATCAGTTTTTCCATTTTTAACCAATTTCCTATATCTATTGCAAATGGAAAATATGTCCCTTGTGGTAATTTAAGCGAGGTTTCCTTAAGTTTAGCTATTACATCGGCAACGGGTATTAAGTGTGGGTGCAATACTCCATGTCTTAAATGCAGTAAATATTCTATCAGGTTTTCTACGTCTCGCATTAAATCAGCAATAATCATATTTATGACGGCGAAATGTTCGTCTATTTCGTCTCGTACTAGTTCTTGACGCTGTTCTAATTGAATTTTGTGCATGTGGTTTACTAAAATTTCTTCATTATGACTTAAGGTAGTCTCTAAATTTCCTAGGTGAGCTATAGTGGCGTTCAAGATTTCGATTTGGTATTTTTGAGAATGTTGTAGAATCTGCTGGTTATTACTCAGTAAATGCATCTGTTCGGTAATGATTTTTTCGTCGTTCGCATCCATTGTTCCAAATAGTATTTTTGCTATGGATCCTATTCCGTCTATCATTCCACGTCGCAGATTAACCTGTGGTTTATATATTAGATCGATGCTTTTTAGTAAGTTCGTTACCCATTCGATGTCTTTTCCTATAACGATGTACAAATTGTAGCAAAGGGTTCTCACAGTATTTCCTATATTCGGCTTGCTGCATATTTTTCTTGTCTAGTTGGCGTATCCTTGAAGTCTGCTCACTCTAGTGTTCAGAGAGTGTATCTCCAACTTGATCACTAATTTCCATATTGATGTGGTTTTGTACAAAAGCCCAATTTTTTCGAAGTAGATTCCGGGATTATCTTGAAATTCCTATATTTCGTATGCTGGGTCGAAACTGGGTTGTAGCAGTTAGCTTTGTCGTCCCAAGGATTAATGCCCTATTGTTAGACAGAAAGAGGTGTTTCGGAATTTCCTTTTGCTCTCGTGTTTTATGTTAGTGATCAATGAAAAGTTTTAATCTATTCGCATGAGTGCGTATTGTTTTTCGTCCCTTTTTTATCGTATAATTTACATCAGAATTTTTCTCAATTATCTCATACGGTTCTATCCATAAAGTACCTAGTTTTTTCGATCGTCCTCTCCGGACGGTTTCATCGTATAATAATACTTTATCACCAATTTTAAACGTGACTTCTTTAGTTTTTTTGTCATAGTATGCCTTGCTTTTCTGTTTTTCCCATTTAAGGTGTTCCTTGACTGTTTGGTTTGCAGCTCGCGATCTTTCTTTGACTTCCTAAGCGTAGTCACCAAGGGTGTAAGAGGGTTTGGGAAGTTGTAATATAGCGGATTGTAGGAGGGCCTGATGTCCATATATTAATTCAAATGGAGTAAAATTCATACTTGTATGTGGTGTAGTGTTATAGGTGAACATAGCATAAGGTATCCATTCGTCCCAGTCAGTTTGATCCGCGTTAATATAATGTCGCAGATATTCAGCTAGTGTTCTATGAGATCGTTCTAGCGAGCCTACTCTGGGGATGGTGTGCACTTGTTTGAATCTTTTCGATTTTTAATAATTTGCAAACATTCTTGAATATATTGCTTAAAAAATTTGTCGGGTATTCCGTACTCGAGTATAATTTTGGTCGTGAATTCCTTAGCAATAGTAGATGTTTCTTGATTCGGAATTGGGATTGCTTTATTGAATTTTGTTAGATTGTCTTGGAAAGTTAGTAAATATTTATTTCCATTATTAGTTACCGTTAAAGGTCCTACAATGTCTAGAGTGCATTTTTCAAATGGCTTATCAGGAGTATCGGTGAGCACTAAAGGTGACTTGATGCGAGGCGCTAATTTATTCTTCTGGCAATGGATGCATTGGTTAATGTAATTTTTTATATCCGTTGTGTTTTCCCAGTTATGATTTAGTCGAAGCCAATGTACGTTGTACGCCTTGATATCCTCCTAAAGGGGCATCGTTGTATTCATATAATAATTGCCTTTTTTCTTCTTTACTATAGGTTCGTGCAGCGCCAGATTCTTCCTTTTCTTCGTTTTGGATAGTGTCGTCTTTACTTTCGGTACTTACTTTCAGGATAAGTGGGGCGACGTTTCTGCTTAGAGCATCAGCATTCAAATTTGCTTTACCTGGCTTATGGATGATTTCGTAATTGTATTCTTCTAGTTTTAGTCTCCATCGTACTAATCTTGATCCAGGATCGATAACATTGAATAGCTATGTCAAGGGTTTGTGGTCGGTAACTATCTTAAACTTGGTTCCATATAAATAAGGTCGGAAATGTTTAACAGCCCATACGATTGCTAAAAGTTCCTTTTCGGTAGTATTATAGTTCTGTTTTGCCCGAGATAATACTCGACTGGCGTATGAGACAGGACGATCTCGCCCTATTGGTCCTTGCGACAACATCACTCCTATAGCATGATCGGAAGCATCGGTGGTGACAATAAATTCCTGGCTAGAATCAGGATATTTAAGGACGGGCGCTGTTGTAAGCTTTTCTTTTAAAGTATCAAAAGCGTTTTGTTGCGCTGTGGTCCATACAAACTTTTCACCTTTTCTCACTAGTTTCGTGAGAGGTTTTGCTATATTCGAGAAGTTTTCAATGAATTTACGGTAATATCCTGCTAACCCGATGAATGATTGAACATCTTTTATTCTCATAGGAGTAGGAAAATTACGCAAGGCTTCCAATTTTTAAGGATCTGGCTTAATCCCTTCATTGGTAATGATGTGCCCTAGATATATTACTTCCTTTCGGAGAAATTCGCATTTTTCGGGTTGTAGTTTGAGGTTGCAATCTCTTAAGGTTTGCATTACTTCCTTGAGCCTCTGATTGTGCTCTTGTAAGCTGGCTTCGTATATAACTATATCGTCTAAATATACTAAGCACCGAAGTCCTTGAATTCCATGTAAGACGGAATTCATTAGCCGCTGAAATGTAGCGGGTGCGTTTTTCAAGCCGAAGGGCATTCGAGTAAATTCATAATGCCATAATATAAAATATAATAATAATAATAAAAATTCATAATAAAAATGTAAGGTGTGGAGAAAGCTGTCTTACCCTTGTCTTGCTCAGCCATGGGGATTTGATGATATCCCGATGCGAGGTCCAATGTCGTAAAATATTTGGAGTTGCCTAGTTGATCCAATATATCCGTTATATTAGGTAGAGGAAAGGAATCTCCAATAGTAAGGCCATTCAGTTTTCGGAAGTCTACGACTACTCACTATTTCTGTTCTGCGGTAGCGCCACTTTTCTTCGGCACTGCTAATAAGGGTGCATTCCATTGACTGTTGCTTGGACGTATAATACTGTTATGCAGCATTTATTTTATTTGTCGATTTATCTCTAGTTTGTGTTTTTCAGGTAATCGGTAAGGTCGAACGTTAACAGGTGCAGTATCAATACGAGTAATTATTTCGTGTTCCACTCAGTCCGTGCAGGTCAGAGATTCTCCTTCTAAGTGGAAAATATCGCGAAATTTTTCACAGATGTTCTATAGTCTTTTGTTCTTCGGGATTCAGATGTGTTAAACGTAGTAGTTTCTTTATTCTTTCCGCGCGCGGTTGTAATATCCCACGTGACTTATGTTGCCGACTTTCAGGATTCGTAATAACATCGGATGCTTCTATTTTTTCTATGGTTACGCACGGTGTCGGAATCTCCATTGCTTTTTCGGTTAAGTTGATGACACTGATAGGACAGGTATTTTCATGTGGTTTTACTAAGCAGTTTCCAATAAATACGCCTGGTAATGCTTCTCGAGCCTGTACTATTCCTGTGATATTATGGCTAGTGTAAGCTTATATAATTGTCTCACTCCGTGGTGGTAAAATAATCTTATTGCACGGATATAGTGTAAAAATGGCATTACGAATGTGTAACTGCCTTATATTATAATCGTAGGTGGCTCCGTATTTCTGCAATAAGTCTGCGCCTAGGATGCCATCATAATTGATAGGAAAGTCGTCAGGGACTATGTGGATTGAATGATTTATTTCTTGGTCGGATAACAATATAGCTATAATTACTCTTAAAGTATCCGTCTTATGCCCGGTTACTCCCGAAACAGTGATTTTCTTATCGTGAATTAAGGTTTCCCTTTTTAAATTTCGTAATTTAAGTAACGTAATAGCAGATCCGGTATCCATTAATAAATCTGTCAAGGATTGTTTAGTTTCCTTTATTGGTATAGTAACTAAATTTAAACCGGTACAGATTTTCGTGGTCCCATCGGTATAGGACACTCGGTACTCATCCGCTGGGCGAAGAGGTTTAGTCATGGATACTTCTAATAAATCTTCTTTGTTATTATTATTTCTTGTGTTACTTCGTTTCGACGCTCGTGGTGCGATATTAGCAGCTGTATGTTTTTTATAAGTGCGTTCATTATTTTGGAACCAACATTCCCCGTCTTTATGTCCCGACTTTCTGCAACGTTTGCAGTATTTTTGCATTATATTTATGCGAGGTGTGCTGCTCGGCTTAGGTAAGGAATATCAAGTCGGATTTCTGCTTACCCTGCAATCACGCTCATAATGACCGAGTTTGCCACATTTCGAACAATACAGAGTTCGGTTGCTGCGTATGTCTTGATTCAGCTTATGTTTTATGAATGGTCGGCTCGATCCTATTAATCGTTCTTCCGAACTGGCTCCGGCTATGGCTTCGTGCAACGTACGATAGTTTTATGAGCGAACGAGTAACTTAATGTCGTTATTCAGACCAATCTGATAGTTCTGTAGCGCCTGTTTTTGTATAGTTTCTAAGATTACACGTTTTTGTTCCGTAGTGTGTCTTTGTCCATTTATCATGGATTCGTAAAGCTGCATTGCGAGTTTGTAGGTACGTAATCCGTACCCTTGCGCACTTTCGCCTACTCGTTGCTTCAAGGAATTAAATTCAATTTGTAAATGTGTCGTACATTTCCTGGTAGAATAACATGTCTCTAATTCTTGTTTCAATTGCTCGAAATTTTGAATATCCCTAGTGTCGAAATCTATCATAGCCTTGCCTTTCAGTTTAGTACATGATATTGCTTCGAGTAACATCGGTTCTTCCTCGGGATTAATATTATTCATAACATAAGAACTTACATTTAGAAATTCTTGTAGTTGACTCTGCGAAGTACCGTCAAATTCGGATATTATATTTCGTGCTTCCTTTAGTTTCATATAATTAGAAGTACGCGAGTGGCGGTTTCGTAAATCGTTGGTTGTTCGTCCGTACGTCACGTTCATAGGACCGTGACTTATCAGGTGATTATAGTGACTTTCCGCGAGTGCATGGATTTGTTCATTCATGTGACATATTTGTTGCCGCATCTGAGTTATAATATCCAAGAGTATTTATTCGCGTTGGATGTCCTAATCTCTATCCACGGTTGCTGCAGGAATTTGCTCATCTGCATTGTTTACTTGCGACCGGAGTCGGGTTTATTTCATCATTGATAGCTGACTCAGTGACATTAGTCGGAGGAGATGCCATATTGTATGGTTCCGAGATATTAGGAGGATAAGCTACTAAGGCTTGACTATCTTCCCCGGATGCGCGCCTGTCTATCCGCGTATCTAGCCGGATAGGGAATAAGCTATCATCTAATTCGTTAAAGGGAAATTCGCGCTACGTTACCACATGCTCGTGAGTTTCGGAAGAATCGCTATCATCGTACCGTGATTATAAAGTTCTACGAACATTATCAGCGATGTTGCGGGTCGCGGCCTCGATTACACGCAACGAATTCAAGCGAGTATTTAATGAGCGGTCGCTGAAAGACAGGAACGGTGCTAGTCTAGTATTTGGTAGTCGTCCCTCAGACATTCAAATTCGCAATAGGAGTCCTTAGCTGACTTACAATATTGCCGTTCTATACATGTCTGCTTGGTGCTGCCTTCCCCTAGCGGTGCGGTCCGTATCCGTCAACCCGTGGAGGTGAAGCAACTCGAGGTGTACGCTCCTTTTCAGACCTTGCTGGTTCCGTGATTGTTCCGGAGAATGCCGGTGATCTCTCGTGTACTGCCTGACGTGGTGTGGGAGCCTCGACTGCAGCTTATCGGGCTCCTGAGGTTCCTCTTCTTTTGCCAATCCTTACGGTATTGGTATGACCTGGATGGTGCCTGCATCTCCGCGATGCTGACCAATATGCAGGTTGTTGAGCGATCTCACCGCTGCCACCAAATTTGCCGTGGCCTTCGCGCCTGATGCACTAAGGCCGGTTAGGTTTCGGGTTCGTTCGTGGTCTTAGGGATTGGGATCCCGAGCTTCGCTGGTCCAGGCGAGATAGAAGTAGTCGGTCGTACAAAAGAAGGTGGTGTTTATTTGTTTCTCCTTACACTTGTGCTTACGTACTAGCGTGGAATGACGGACCCGGATTTTATACGTAATTAACGAGACGCTCAGTTCTCGGTTCAATCTTCTATCTCCTCTTCTTTTTCGGCTCCAGTCTTATATATCCTGGTGCCTTTGGTATGTCTGATACAATAACCAATTTTCGTGATCTCAGTCAGCAGAGTTGCAAGTTTATGTATTACACTTTATGGTGTCAGCACTCTAACCGAATTGTGTAAGGCGTGCTTACTAACTAACTGCAGCGTAAGGTGGAATAATTAGGTTAGGTTACAACACAATGAAGGATACACGCCCCGCTGAGGAGGTATTCAAGGACTCCGCTCCAGGGCCTTGCTTAGGGAGGCTGGGTCAGCAGAGCTGGCCTCGGAAGTTGGTCGCGCTCTCGGCGCGGTTAAGCTGGTGGTACGGAGATCCAATACTTTAAAAGGGACCTTCGTGGCGCTGTTTAACCATGCCGTCGCGACCTCCAAGACCGCTCTGTCGACCCTCATCGCGAAGGTCGCGGCTCCAGATAGGAGGGGCGAAATGACGGAGGTAAGGCGGGGGAGCTCCGAGAGGAGCTGAAGTGATTAAGGGTGGAGAACAGGCGGCTCCAGGAGGAGCTAAGGGCCAGGGAGGCCCCTGCCTGTTCTCCGGCCCTGATTCCTGCAAATCCCCCATTTCCCGCCAGGAGAAGAACGTATGCGGAGGTGGCTGGCAGTATCTCGGCGATGGAGAAGCTAGCCAAGAACACCAGGACCAAAAGGACCAAGGAGGTGAAGAAGAGGAAGAGGATCACTATGGTGCGCTCTCCTTCCAACTCGGAGGAGGACAGGAGGGGGAGCCCTCCGAGGGCATACCGTCGTATAACGACGATTTGCCGGAGGAGTCTCCCCCTCCTGCCCAACGACAGGCGATCCAGGGGGTTTACAGGGATCTGAACGACTCTTTGACCACCTTGGGGCTGCCTTCGCGCAAGGAGGCGGAGTTTAGACGGATCTCGAGGGAGATCAATCGCCTCCTTGATGCGAGGGACTGCCTCCAGGGGCCTGGGAAGGCGGGCCATGTGAACCCCGTCCCTGCGTGGCTGGACACCCCGCCCGTGGACCCGATTCCTTCCATCGGGGAGGCTAATGCCAACCCGGTGGGGAGGGCGCGGGGGGTGGGACCGGCGGCGCGGAGAACGGAGGCGCAAAGGAGGAAGAAGGAGAGTGAGAGGAGAAGAAGGGAGTGGAAACGGAGGGAGACTGCAGGGGCGGCAACAACGGCCCGGGCAACAGGACAGGAGGAACGCGGGAACAGACCCTCCCAGACATCCGACCCCAAGGCACCCACTGGAGGAAAGGCACTGAACCAAAGGGGACCCAAGCCGGGCTCCCTGATTACAGCGGCGGTCAAAAAAGGAAAACCTCGTCTACAGGACAAGGGGAGCGCGGACGCCCCCTAGAGGAGACCAATGGGGCCTCTCTCGGAGCTGCCCAGCCCTCATCTGCCCAGGCTAAGGAGACCTGGGCAAAGGTTGTGGGCAGGAGGGAGAGGAGACAAAGGAAGGAGAATCACCTTGCACCACCAGCAACAAGGAGGAGGAGCGGAGAGGGAGGACCGACGGCGGTGCGGCGAGGGGGGTTGAAGCCGCCTCGATCGGCGGCCATCATCGTAATCTGCCCCCAGAACTCCTATAGGGAGTTCATGCAGGAAGCCAGGCTCTTGATAAAGCCGCCAGACCTGCGGGTACCTGGGGCCCTAAGGGTCTGTCAGGCCCTCACGGGGGCCACGCTCATTGAGGTGCCTGGCTCCAACTCGAGGGCAGCCGCCGACCGGCTGGCGGCGGAGAAAGGCCCCGATTACAGGGTACAGAGACCGGTGAGGACAACCGCTTTGCGATTGACCGGTCTCGACCTGATAATCGGGGTGGAGGCCGCGCTGTCCCAGGCTGGGGTATGCTCGCAGGCAGAGGTTTCTACCGGCGGGCCGAATGTCTCCCAGCGTGGAATAGCGGCGATAGTGGTCCGGTGCCCGCAGGCGGCGGCCGCTAAGGTCGCTGTCGCGGGGCGGGTGCAAGTAGGATGGATCCGCGCCGGGGTGGCGGGCTGCCCGCCCGCGCCGTGATCTGTTTCAAGTGTCTGGAACAGGGTCACGTGCGCGGGCGGTGCAGCAGCGCCGTCGACAGCAGTGATTGCTGCTATCACTGCGGTAACCCCAGACACCGGGCCAACCAGTGTAAGGCGGCGACGGCCCACTGCGCCGTGTGCGCCGACGCTGACAGACCGGCGGGACAAAAAGTCGGCGGGCCAGCTTGTAAACCCCTCTCGAGGGAAAAGAAGAATAGGAAGGGAGGAGCAAAAAGGCCGAGGAGACAGGAAGGAATGGTAATGGGGAGCACCCTTCCTAGACAGGAGAATCCCACGGAACAAAAGGGGGAAGGCCAGGCCGACCTCCGCTGCAACGAGGGAGTCGGGAGAGATCGGGCTGGCCTCTCCTGCGACGAGGGAAAAGGGAGAGACAGGACCGGCCTCCCCCAGCACCGAGGGAAACGATGCAGTCGAGGGAGCGGGGCAGGCCGGCCTCTTCCGCAACGGGGGAACCGGCTCCAATGGAGTGGGGGGATCAGCCACCACAGGAGCCGAGGCCCCCAAGAGGGAAGAGAAAGGTGGCGCCCCGGAATGGAGAAGGACGATGAGGGCGCTGCAGCTGCATCATCATCAAGAAAGGAGACCGACGAAAAGGTAAAGCGGGTGGAGGTGGTCACCCCACCCCTATTAACCTTAGATAAGGAATGGGAGTTGGAGGGCGCCACTACCGACTCTTCTACCGAGCGGTCCCTCCTCATACCCCCCAAAGGAGGGCACCGCGAAGGTAAGGTCTCCTGTGCCTCCGAAGAGGCACCCGCGATAGTAGTGGTTACTACGGCCGAAGCCTCCTTGGGGGAGACTGAGTCGGAGATTGAGCAGTTCACTCCGATAGACATCTCCTCCGAGGAGGAAGAAGTAGGGCGCCCGGAGGAGGCGTAGAAGGCTCAGTCTTCACGCTCCTCCGTGTCCTACAGGCCAATCTTGGCTGCGGCGCCCGGGCCCAAGATCTCTGGGTGCAGAGACTTGTGGAACTGGGCGCCGGGCTGGGGTTAGCCACTGAGCTGCATTAGATCCCGGCCAGCAGTCCAAGCTGGTTCGGGAGCCGGTGTGGATTAGTGGCCGTGGTGGCCAGTCCCGCGATAGGGTCCCAGCCCTGTGTACTCAGGGCAACGGAGATCTCGTATGTGGCGGTTGATTAGGGACCTGTCACTGTGATGGGGATGTATCTCCCCCACCGCAGAAATAAGGCCAACCTCGGCGAACTCGCCCCGATTATGAGGGTCCTCGGTCGGGTTGGGGAGGTGGTGCGACGGTGCCTCCTCCGATCCGTCGTAGTTGCCAAGGACTTTAACGCCCACTCCACGGGGTGGGGATGTAGTCCCCGGCAGGAAGACCCTCGGTGCGGAGCCGTGGCCGACTCGGCGGCGGGACTTAGCCTCCTGTTAATGAACAGGGGACCGACCAGCACCTGCGTGCGGCTGAGGTAAGTCAGTTATTGATTTGTGGGCTTTCTCCTCGGCCACCCGAATGTTCCTGGAGTGGGAGGTGGAGGGAGAGACTCTCTCAGACCATCGTTATATAACGTGGTCCCTCAGCCTTCCCATACTTTAGCAGGTGCTGGACCGCTGCCAAGGGGAGGGGAATATTACGATCCCCAGAAGATGGGCCCTTAATCAACTAGATGCGGACAAGTTCCAGGCGGCGGCCCTCGTGGCTACCTTGCACCTAGGTAAGGGGCCAGGTACGTGTGACCCCAGCCCCCAGAAAGGTGCTAGGGAGCTGGTGCGCATCGTGGCGTCGGTTTGCGACGCTGCGATGCCCCGGCCCCACCCCCGCCGAGCCACCTACTGGTGGACGGAGGCCATCGCTGATCTTCGCGAGGCCTTCGTCCATGCCAGAAGGGCATATACCCGGGCCCGGCGAGACGGCGGAGAAGCTGCTAGGGAGAAAGAGAGCTACCTCCAGGCGAGGGCAGCTCTCAAGGTCGCCATAGCCGAGGCGGGGAAGAGAGCCTGGGAGCAACTGGTGAGTTCCCTGGATGAGGATCCGTGGGGACACCTATATCAACGGACGGTTGGTAAAATCCGTCCGTGGGCGCCCCTGCTTATGGAATCCTTAGAGTCCCAAGTCGTCGAGGGGCTCCTCGACACCCTCTTCCCGAGGGTGGAGGGGGGCCTCCCTAGACCCCCGTCCTCGAATTAGGGGACGGGGACTGGAACGAGGACCTAGAGGTCACTCCGGAGGAGTTCACCGGGGCCAGGAGACGGCTCGGGACCAAGGGTAAAGCCCCTGGCCTCGACGGAAACCCTGGTCACGCCTGGACTCTCGCTCTCGGCGAAGGGAACTTGTCCGCCGCCACGCGGGAAGTCATGAACAGATGCCTCAGGGAGGGTCTTCCCTCCAGAGGAGGGCCCTTCTCCCGAAGAAGGGCAAAGAACTGGGTAGTGCGTCGGCATACAGGCCGATATACCTGCTGGACAAGGCGGGCAAGATGCTAAAGCGCATCATTGTCGACCGCCTTGTCCAGCATCTGTCCCTGAAGGGGCCGAACCTCCATGGCAATTAGTACGGATTCTGGCCCGGGCGATCCACGCTGGATACAATCCAGCACGTCCGGGGCCTGGTCCGTGCTGCCATGGAGGAGGAGGGCGGGGTGCTGCTCGCGGTATCCTTGGATATCACAGATGCATTCAATACCCTGCCCTGGCCGGAGATTGGACGGGCCCTCGAACACTACGAAGTGCCCGTCTACCTCCGGCGAATCCTATCGGCCTACTTCGGAGGCAAGGACCTACTCGGGGAGAGGCGGGGTCTAGGGCCGGCGCACTATGGAGCGCGGTGTCTCGCAGGAGTCGGTTCTCGACCCCCTGCTATGGAACATCGTGTTCGATAAGGTGCTTCGCTCTTCCCTCCCCCCTGGCTGCCATGTCATCTGCTACGCGGATGACACTTTAGTGGTGGCCGGGGGGATGGCTGGGGGGAGGCCCGCCTCCGAGCGGAGGCGGCACTGGCGTCCGTGGTGGGTTCCGCCAAGGACCTGGGTCTGAGGGTGGCACCCAGCAAGACTGAAGTCATGTTCTTTTATGACGGCAGTCAGGGGACGCCGCCGGAGACTCGGGTCCTGGTGGACGGTTTCTACGTCCGGGTCTGGCGCACGATCAAGTATCTGGGCCTCATCTTGGACGGCCGATAGAATATCAAGACGCACTTCAGGTGCCTAGTCCTCCAGGTCCGCGATTCAGGTCTGGCCTTAGCTAGAATCATGCAGACCCAAAGGGACTTGGATGGCAGGCCCGCCGCCTGTATGTTGGTGTGGTCATCTCGATCGCCCTTTATGGGGCGCCCATATGGGCGCCCCAGCTCATGGCTTCCGGCCGCAGCATCCGCCTAATGCGCCATGCGATGCGGCCGGTGGTACTGAGGACGATTCGGGGGTACCACACCGTCTCATACATGTCGGCGACCACCCTGGCCGGCTCCCCCCGTGAAGCTCCTCGCATCAGAGCGGTGCATTCTCTATTGGAGGGTGCGCGAGCTCCGTGAGGAGGGGGAGGTATTATCGGCTAGGGACCTGGCGGCCTTGAGATCCCAGGCCAGAGCCGAGCTCATGGAACAATGGTCGGCCATTTTGGCCGACCCCTCTGGATTCGGGCTCTGAACGGCCGAAGCTATCCGCCCCTGTTTGTCCAAGGTGGCGGACAGGAGGGGACGTGGACTCTCCTTTCAGCTAGAGAAGGTGCTGACCGGGCACGGGTGCTTCAGTCGATACCTGCACCGGATAGGAAAGGAACCCACTGCGAGATGCCACCACTGCCCAGAGGGCGAGGACACGGTGCAGCATACGTTGGGAACATGCCGAGCATGTGCCCAGCAGCGCCGTGTCCTCGCCCGGGCAGTGGGGTGCCGAACGGGGGACCTCTCGCTCCCGCGCATGATGAAAGCCATGTGCGGAAGCGAGGAGGTGTGGGGAGCGGCGGCCTCCTTTTGTGAGGATGTTATATCCCGGAAGAAGGCCGCCGAGTGGGAGCGTCGACCTGGCAACCGCTGCAGGGAGCGGCGGGGCCGGAGGCGCTTCCCGGGAATGGGTAGCAGACCCGAGGTGGCGCCGGCCGAGGAGGAACCGCCCCCGACTCGTCGGGGACCTCGTCGACCGCCTCGGGCCCGCCTCCGTACGCGCGGAGGCGGGTGACGGATGTAAACCTGCCTCCCTGCGCGTCGGAAAGTGTTGGTAAAGGGGGAATGGGGGCCTGTTTTGGGACGGGCCTCACTCCCCCATTCCCCCTCAAGTAAGGAAGGGGGTAGGAGAGAGAGTGGGTATCCCCCCTCTCCTTAATTGTAACCGGAAGGCCAACCCGGCCGGAATACCGCGCACCGACTCCCTCGTGGGAGGGGATATCCATGAGGATTTCCCCACCGTTATAAAAAAGGGGGGTTGGGAAGGGAAGTAAATATGAATAATTCTTTGTACGAAAATCTACAGTTTACGTAACATATTAGGTGACCTTTATTAGGAGGCAACTTTATTGTGAAAAAATGGTTACAAATGAATCATTCAAAATATTGCCCATCGCTAGCGACAACTTTTTCCCATCTTTCTGGCAGAGCTCGAATACCGTCACGGTAGAAGTGTTCGTCTTTTGAGGCTATCCACGAATCAAGCCATTTTGAGATGTCTTCATATGAGCGGAACTGCTGATTAGCCAGACCATGTGCCATCGAACGGAACAAGTAATAATCGGACGGCGCAATATCTGGGGAATATGGCGGGTGGGGTAGGACTTCCCATTTGAGCGTTTCTAAGTAGGTTTTAACGGGTTTGGCAACGTGAGGCCGAGCGTTGTCATGCTGTAGAATCACTTTTTCGTACCTGTGCTCATATTGTGGCCGCTTTTCGCGCAGTGCTCGGCTCAATCGCATCAATTGAGTTCGATACCGTTCCCCAGTGATGGTTTCGTTCGGTTTCAACAGCTCATAATAAATAACACCGCCCTGGTCCCACCAAATACACAGCAAAACCTTCGCAGCGTGAATATTCGGCCGAGCCGACGACGTAGAAGCATGACCGGGCAGTCCCCATGATTTTGTTCTCTTTGAGTTGCTGTAATGGATCCATTTTTCATCACCCGTAACGATGCGATGAAGAAAACCCTTCCTTTTTTGCCGCTGGAGCAGTTGTTCACAGGCGAAAAAACAACGCTCAACGTCTCTTGGCTTCAAATTATAAGGAACCCAAGTTCCTTGTTTTTGAATCATTCCCAACGCATGCAATCGCTTGAAAATGGCTTGGCGGGTAACTCCTAATGCTGAAGCAAGCTCTTTTTGCGTTTGGCACGGATCCTCATCGAGCAATGCCTCCAATTCAGCGTCTTCGAAGGTTTTTGGTCTTCCTTCACGCGAACGGTCGTCAACATCGAAATCACCGTCTTTGAAGCGACGGAACCAATCACGGCACGTTGTTTCACTTAGAGCAGCATCTCCGTAAACTTTTTGGAGTTCTCGATGCGCTTCAGCCGCCGTTTTCTTCGAATGAAAGAAGAAAAGCAACACTTCCCGCAAATGACGATTATTTGGCACAAAATCAGACATTTTCACACAACCAAAAGTATATGACGCAAAAACAAAATCACTAATGTGTCAAAGCGGTTTGTTTACCATATGTCTAAGCTTGGTTCATGACGTTTTGGTTATGTCACAATCGACCAGCACTTACTACTGGAGCCATCTCTTGAAAAACAGCGGGAACTTAGTTGCGCACCTAATATATATTATAAAAAGTTTTTTTACCATTTTTCCTCTTCCTCGTTCTCTTTTACATTATTGTAATTATTGAAAAGATCATTTAAATCAAGTATGTCATAAAATTCTATATTATATAATGTCTCGTCCTCCTCTTCAAACCATAACTTATTTAGATGTTCTTTATTACTTTCTGTTACACTTAATCGATAGTAATTTTTTTTTGTTCACGCAGGGGAAATCCATCATGGATACCCCCACCCTTTGGGGGGATGGGGATAATGTTGGACTCCTACCGACTAAAATCCCTGTGGGATGTCTACCTGTCGGGCCGTTGTGAGGGGAGTTAGGGAAACTGCTTCCGCATTCCCTCCCCAACACCCCGGCCCCAGGGCTCTCAACGAAGAGCCCCACGCCCCGTTTACCGCACCCCCTTCCCCTTTCGGGGAATTGGGTGAGCCCGATCCCCGGCGGGTTGCCCCGCCGGTTGGCCTTCTGGTGTCACCTAGGAGGAAGGGGACATCCACCCTTCCTCCTTATCCACCCTCTTCTTGTAAATCCCAGGGAGAGGGGAGAATCGGGGAGGTGGGCTCAGCCCCAATTGGGTGATCCACCTCTCCTTTTCCTTGCCTATCCGATCAATCGGAAGAGGAGGATGGGCCCGACCCATCACCCCCCCCCCCGACTGACAGAGTCGGGCCCGTGGCGGCCGAAGGAGGCGTCGACCCGTATAAGTCAGCGGCCTCTCCTCGGCCGATGCCACCTCGGGCCTGCTGTGGATCCCCCACCCCGGGGAGCGCCGGCCCTGTCGTCTTCTACGACGACGTACCCCGGGTCGACGCTCCCACTCGGCTGCCTCCTTCCGAGACATCACGTCCTTGCTGAAGGAGACCGCCGCTTCCCAGGCTTCCTCGCTCTTGCATATAGCTTTCACTAGGTGTGGGAGCGAGAGCTCCCCCTTTCGGCAATCCACCGCCCCGGCCAGGACACGGTTCTGCCCTTCCCATGCCGCGCAGGCGGCCAAGGTATGCTGCACCGTGTCCATAGGCTCGGGGCAGTGGTGGCACCGAGCGGTGGGCTCCTTCCTTATCCGGTGCAGATACCTTCCGAAGCAACCATGCCCGGTCAGTATTTGCACCAGATGGAAGGACATTCCACGTCACCGCCTGCCTAACACTTCGGACAGGCAGGGGCAGACAGCCTCAGCCGTTGCGAGCCCGGACCCTCGGGGATCGGCTAAAACGCCTTCCCACCGCTCCAGGGTCCGAGCTCTGGCCTGGGTCTCCAGTGCCTTCAGGCCCCTGGCCGTCAGCTCCCCTGACACGCGGAGCTCCTTCACCCTCCAGTAGAGAATGCGCCGCTCCTCGGCTAGGAGCTCCACGGGCGGGGAGCCGGCCAGCCTAATCGATAGTAATATTCGATTAGGCGTTTACGTATTTTAACGTATCTCAGCAGTTGTATGTGGGTCAAATTGCACTGTTCCTTAACACATACATTGAAAAATTATAATTTTTAATATTATAATATTATTAAGACTAGAATTATTAGAGACAAGAATATTGACTACAACTGCCGGGACCATTGCCTGCTGCTGGGCAGTCAGTTTCCCTGGCCCTTTATAGGGAATTCCGCGCCTTTGCGCTTGAACTTTTTGCTTTTCGGCTATGGAAAATAGCCTCACTCATTTTGTTGGGGTAATATTTACTTTTCCGCGTTCGCATAAGCACTGAAAACAGACAAAGTATGGAAGTAATTGTATGGAAGAAGGAGGAAAGAAGGAGAAGGATACACACGCGCACAAAACTTTCACATTACACTTTTTACACTACACTTACAATTACTGCATATTTTTTGGCTTGTATGGCTTTTCTTCCATTTTTCAGTTGACTGACTGACTGACTGTCTGACGGACTGTCTGAAACAGTCTTCTAGCAGGGACAAAATGTTAAGGTGTGCATAATGAAGAGAAGTGATAAACAATGCTGTAAGATTTAAAAAGAGCAATCGTCTATCTTTATTCCTTTCTCTTCTTTCTTCTTCAAGATCCTCCTCCTTAGTTAGAAAAGGGGATGTTCAGGATGTAGGGGTTCCGAGCGATTAATATGAAACTCTTCTTATATTAAAAAAGAATATAAATATATATATTGTAAAAAGAACACAAATACAATTGTACCCGACACCGCGATTTATACAAATATATCGCTTTACAAAGCTTGACTATCTCCGACTTTGTCTTTCGACTCGACTCTCTCTCTAACTATCCGTCTCTAAGCTAAATCGCCGAAAAAGCCCTGTCTCCGTCCGTTCGTCTCTTTTTTTTTCTCTCCAACAGCCGAACCTGGACTGTTGGGACCGGACTTTCTCCCGTGGCTCCCCCGGAACGAGCTAGTGCTGTCCTCCCTCGTCTATATCTTACAATACTTACCTGATGCATCCCACGGCACATGGTTACTAGACCTCAGGATAATCGCTTCATGTTACTTGGCATACGTGTCATCCGATTTCATATCTTTTTTTATCATGGTGGGGAAATCCTCATGGATACCCTCGCCCTTTGAGGGAGGCGAGGATTATGCCGGACTCTTACCGGCTAAAACCCCGCCGGGATGCTTTTCTTCGGGGTCTTAACCGAGGTGCCGGGGGAACTGCGCTAGTATCAGTCGATTTTCCGACTGCTCCGCCCCATGGTCCATAGGGCCCTCCGTCTGACACCGCACAGCGCACCGCGCTGGGCTAAGCCCGGTCGTTACGTTGTGCCGGCCGGTCCAAAACGGGACCAGCCGGCACGAGGGAGAGGAGAGGGCATCCGCCCCCCTTCTTCATCCCTATCTCGATGTTAGAGATGGGGTGTAGGGGAGTAGGACACGGTCCCAACCAGGCTACCCTGCTCCCCGGCAGTCCCCCGCGATTTATTCGCGGATGGCGCCTGGTCGTACGCGCGACTGTCGGAAGGGGGGCGGAGGCTCCCTCTCCGGCAGTCGCTGACGACCCATCCTTCGCGGGCGCAGTTGCACCCGCCTCCGCTACATCCCCGGCGGCATCTACCCTCTTCTCGTCCGGAGGACGGTTTCGCCTTCGGCGCTCCCTGCACCGGCGGCTTTTATTATTACTTCCGCCTCCGGTACGGCGCGCCGCCAACCAGTAGGCCGACCCGGCCATTCTATAATTAGCGGCGCGCCCCGCCTCCTGGCACACCGCGCAGGGAGGGCGCTTCTCGCACCTCTGCGCGGTGTGCCTGCCCCGGCCACACCGAATGCTACTTCGAAGGCTACTTCGGTCAGTCGCCGAAGTGCAACTTGCGCGGGTGTAGCCGAGGCCTCATCACCTATAACATTGGAGTGGCCGAGCCGCCAATAGTTCGACACGGACGGTCGACCACTCCACGCCAAATACTCCCTTCCTGGCCGTCGTCATTGCGTCGGCCAGTGAGAGTCGCGCCCACGCGGTTCCCCTGCCTCTCTCCTCCCATCTGAGGGCTCCCATTTGAACGGCCCCTGCCGCGCATCCTGCGCAGGCCTCGAGGGTCGTTCTCATCTCTTTGGGAGGAGACCGACTCGTCGAAACCAACGAGTCGAACCTCCTCCTTCAGCTCCGGGCGGGTGACCACCGCCTCTGGCAGAGAGGCTTTAATCCTCTCCGCCAGCCTATCTGCTTTCTCCCCCTTGGGACCGGGGTCCCTGACGCGAACGATGAGAGCGCCGTTTGCGCTCCTCCCTACGTCCACGCCAGGGATACTCAGCTCCCCAAGGGGGATCTTGTCCCTAGCTTTTTTAAGGGCCTCTGAATAAGCCCAGGACTTAGTCTCACGGCCATGGCTGCCGTGGACGGCATCCGCGGCCATTTCATTCCACTCCGGAGGGGTACTCCGCGCGTCCGCGCTGTGCTTCGTACCGGGTCTTTGTGGCCCACCTCCGTTCATCCTCCCCCAGCCAACACAACACGTGCCGTGATCGTTACCGCAGGCGCGCCTCCGGTCGCTCCCATTCCTCCGTGGATACCCCATGGCTTTTTCTTATTTTTCCTCCACCCCTGCCGGACCGTGGTGGCCTACTGGCCCTGCTGCGGGGCCACCGCGCCCGTCTCTCCAATAAATAGTGGGAGGAGCGTCCCACACCCTCATAAACCTCCTCCTGGGGGCCGGGATTGGGGCATGAGAGGGAAGCATACCCCCATCTCTCCCCGCCATCATTCCGGTTTTCATCTCCTTTAACTCCGCACGAAGATGAGCCAAGCTGTCCCTCGTGCGGAGGTGCTCCTTCTCGGCCTATCCCACCATTAAGCGGAGTCGGCTGGTCTCTTCCTCCAGCCTCAGGCAGTCCTCCATTTGGAGGATCCTGCCTCCATGCGAAAGAGGGGCCTTGGCTTCTCTCGCCCGTTTTGCATGCTTGGCACTCCATGCCTTGAAGTGCCAAACGCGGGCCACAAGTTGCTCCATTACTCTTGGGCGTTCGAGAGATTTTCCAACAACCCGCGCTTCTGGCAACCGCCTATACTGCAGTTAGCCTCCCAGATTTCCCGCAGTTGCGCCAGGTGCTTCACCCATTCTTGGAGACGGGTCTCAGCCTCCGGCTCATCGTCCTTCGTTTGTTCTGTCGGATCCTCCGCCGGAACATTGGTCCGAGCCTCGTTTGTCTCCACGAAGGAGCGCTCCTCCTCCTTGTACCGTTCTCTTTTAATTGTGTCATACATTGTTGGTTTTTAACCCAACATCTTGTATGGCTCTGTCGTCCGGCATGTCCGCATCACCCGGAGAGGGATGTCCCTGAGTTCCCCCAAGGAACCGATATATAGCTTGGGTCGGCGGAATATGACATCGCTGAAATTGGCCTCCAGCCCCCTACTAACGCCCTGGCCGCCGAGGCGACCAGACCGCTTTCGGGGGTTCCGTGTCTCCGAGACCACGGACACCATGCAGCGCGTCGCCACGCAGGGGACCCCGTGAAAGGAGGTAAGTCAACGGTGTCGCATCCCACCGAGGACTCCTCCCCCATGGCGGCCAGCACTGATCACGCCACCTGAGGCTTTAGGGATCACTGTACCTCGAGGTACGGAGTCGGGTACTCCCAGGGTACTCCGACTCCGACTTCGGAATACGTCCGAGCGGCCCAGAGCACCCCACCACACTCGGGTATTGTGGGGGTTCCAAACCCCACGGCGTGCAGACCCGAGTGTGGTTTCTCCCTAAGCGAGGAGGAGGTCTACCCCTTTTGGCTGCCGGAGCACCGACGTGCAATGCCATCAGAGATGGGCTCCTCCTCCTCTATCAACAAAAATAAAGACCGTTGGCCGGAATGGCCAACCGGTCACACCTACTCGGGATGCTCTTAGCAAGCGATCCTCCACACACGGCCCTCCATCCGGTTGGATCGGAAGTACTGCCCATGTGGATCATTGGATCGCCTGTGCCTCCCCACCACGGCAAGGTGCATTCCATCGGGGAGGTCCGATTTCATATCTCACTTCACGTTACATGTCACTATAAGAGACCGCGAACAATCGTTAAAACAGTTTTTAAAAGGAACGGCTCATAAACAGGTAAAAACAACTAAGGAATCTGAAAACGAATGCCTCAGAAACGTTACAGAACGGATAAAATAGCTAAATAACGGTATTAAACAGCTAAATCATATAATTACCACAAGACGCAAATTGCATGTCTTATATTAAATGGGTGAAGATAATAGAAAGAGACGAAACGAAATATTCATTTCTGAAGTATATTTTGCATAATTGTACTACAAAATACATTTTTTATAATTTACGTTGCAACTTTAGGTAATTTTACATACAATGTTTGTCAGGAGACTATATTCGATCACGTGATCGTGTAGGATGAAACAGTAGGCTATAGTATTCGCAGATATATTATCCTTGCAATCAAATTCTATTCTCACATCCACGGTGGCGTTTTTGATAGATTCATTTTGTCGCGGGCATCACGTCAATCAATCACTACAAAGGGTCTGTAAGCATTAAATTGGTGTGCGTTGAACAGCACTGTCACCATTGCACCCGTAATATAGTTTGCGAAAACGTGCGTTCATGTCATATAGAATGACATATTTCCTTTTATCAAAATCCAAATTTAAATTGTTATACGGATAAAATTTTGAGTTGAGATATAGTTTCATGTTGGTCAATTTACAGTTGTCGGAAAAAGTAATATTGTCCATAAAGATGTTCTTTCGACCAGTTTGTAGAGCAAAGATGACGTAACGCGGTTTTTCCAGCTGGGTTGCAGTCTTGACGGCCCACGAATGCTTGGTAGGTGCTTTGTAGGAGTGGGAATTCGTACAGATCTCACGAGCGAAAACTCATGCTCAAGCGTCGACCGCTTTCCAAAGCTCGAAGCATAGACAGCTTATTTATATCGTTCAATATTACGTGAGGCATTCTCTACTGTATCTTGAACAATTCAATCATTGGATCAGAGTTTGAATTATAATCTTAACGATACGATCATCGAAGATTGATTCACCACCGATACCTAATATGTCCATCATTCTCACGGTTCTTGTACGATAAATCCCAGAGATTTTCAAAATGTGATGTTAGCTGTACTGACAAGGGAACGGTCAGAGGTGTCCGTCACCGATTTGGATGGGCTTTGGATATGTTATAAAGCATCAAAAAATATTAGACCCATATCTTTTTTGTACTTATCTCGAGATTTAGAGGCTGAAACCTCTCGAAGAAAAAAGAGGTTTTCGTTTTTAGCGAATATATCGAGAAGTACAAGGCATATGAAAAAATGGTTTATATAAAAAATGTAGAGAATTTTATACTCTTTGCAACTGTGTACTCAGATTTTGCAAAATTTTGTTTACTCCTTCCCCCCTCCTCATTACCTTCGCAAATTTTTAAATTCTTGTTAGGATGAAAATAAAGAGTATCAAATACCAAATTCATTCATGTATAACAATAGAAAATGGAAGCAATTAATTTGGTAATAGTAATGATAACATGGAGCTATAAACGCTGCGCTATAGGTAGGCGTTTCTTATTTACACTGTATTCGATATCTCTGTATTTTCTTTTGTGCTAGCTGATAAAAGTTCCTAATGATATACACAATGTATTAAATATCATATGAACGTGAATTCGTATGCAGTTATTTCGTATCCAATAAAACAAATACGAAATCAGTGGATAAACTCACGAGCGGCTTAAAAGTCAAGACACGTCTATGAATTCTGTCCATAAATAAAATTGGTACAGCTTCCCAGAGCGATAAACGTTATCATGTTCTTTGGTTATTGACGCATATCATTTGATACTGGTCGACCTCACTCTTTACACTTTGAAGGATTTACATTTAAAATGCACTCGGCCTTGCGCTGCGACCATAGTGTTTGATAACAGTATGATCTTATCTATAAGCGAATAAAAACTTAATTCTAATGATATACACATCGTTTTACATACGATATAAACGTAAGCAGACGACTGCATATATAGCAACGGTGTCCTGTATGTACGGCTTCGCTGTTTATCGATAATTTCGCAACGTACGGATTTCCTAAAGTACATATATATGTTATAACTAATTATATTTATTTAACGATACAATATGTATAAACAAATAACAAACGACGTAAAGTCGTCTAAAGGAATTGTAATATCTCACAAATCAGTTTTAGATACTGTACTGTCTGGGTAGTAAATACATATTATAATTATGCTACATATTCATCGCAAATGTGATATTCATGGAAAAAATATGTCATACAGAGCAATCTTTTACACCTAGCACAAATAATTATAGCAGTTTTATAGCGATTTTTTGTTACAAATTTAGTTATTTTACGAGATACAATATCATGTGCCACTTTAAATCGTTTTATCCATGTGTTTGAAGCTGTAAATCCTGCTACATTTTCCTCTTCTCAGCGAATAGCCCATCGCGCAATATCGATGTCATGAATGGCTGCGTTCAGCAGAACAAAGTGATCAGTGAGTGCTTAGTGATTATTGTCTGTGACTGGAGCATTCTTTTAGATTCTTCATAGACCCAGAAGTATTTACCGATCAGGAGCGAGAATCACTAAGCGCTCACTGATCATTTTGTTTTTCTGAACGCAGCCAATGATTACACTTCTTTCAAGTGCTTCTTTGAATCGAGCCAATGTGTATTCCGAAATTCGTCTTAACTTTTTATACCTGTTACCACCTGCTTCGATTTATTTTTCTCATCGTCGTAATTGTTGTTCCGATTTAACTTTTCTGAATCTATATTTAACTCCTTCAGTCGATCTTCGTTCGGACTTTCCACTTTTCCAGTATTCCACTGCTTCATTCCTATAATCAATTGATATTTTATCAGAAGTATATCTAATTTCTTCCGGTAAGTAAACCTTTGCTTCATGTGGCTCAAATAAATCAGTTTCTTCTGTTTCTGGAATCTTGTATGTGTTGTAACAATCTAATGTTTCTTCTCTTTTATTACAATTTCTTTCTCGTTTCTAATTTCTTTAAGCATGTTTTCTATTGTTTTTGTTACTTCTCGTTCTTCCGAGATTATTGGAGAAGTTGGAAGATTCATTGCGGTAAATGTTTCATACAGTAACATTATTACATTATATCGATTAAATTATATCATTCTGAAAAATAGATGATTCTTAAATATTTATCTTGAAATACCTAAGAACATAAAATACATATCAAGATATATGTAAATAGATAAAAATAAAACTCACTTGCGTAGTAAGTATTATGGAATGATCTTTTTAGTTCCGTTACATCCTTATGTTTGCGACTCCGCTCAATAGTGAGCGAAGATATGCGGATGCCGGAACACCCTTATCAGAAGGATCGGAGTCAAGGATGGTAGTAGACTCAGGTCTCGTACGGCCTGTTCGGGTCGTAAATCTGTGCCGAAAACCCGTGAAACACTCGTAACAGATACGTCTACGGGCGTTGAAATGAAACGACCTCTGTCGGTTCGAATGGCCTGCCCTTCCGGACGAAAAGGCCTGCAATCTGCCACGTTCCTGAGAAGCGTGGAAATGCACGTGAACGCGCTGTATTTGTGTCACGCGAGAGGCGACTCAGTTGCTTCGGGGCGACTAGCCAAGGCCTTGAAGGCGCATGGACAGAGAGCTCAAAGTTTTTGAAGAAGCGATCACGTCGCTCTTGAACGCATCAAGTTCCTAGATGGATACTCAGCAAGAAAGAGTTCGCAAAACTCCCAAGGAGACGGCAACGCCGTTCCTAACAGCCGAGGTCTTCGACAGACGCTCGGAAAAAGAGAGTTACTCGTTCCACACGGAGACGATAAAGTTCGCTCCTGAATCGTGGCCAAGCGAACTCAAAGCTAAAGTCGATTCTCTCCATAAAGTCTCAACCCAGCAGGGTATATTGGCACCGCAGTCAACTCAGCAGAATGTAGAGTGCGTTGGTTTGAATCTTGACTACGCGCGAAAAGTGAGGTCTAGGAAAGCTGAGATGTAGCAGTGCAGCTAAAAAGAACAGACCAATAGAAAGCGTGGTACAAGGAACAGTATAATATACATTTGACGGCCCGCTATGACTAAAGTTAGTCTGATGTTATATTTATACCTTGTGCATTTTCTTTGTTTTCCTGCAATAAAAAAATACTTGTATTTTTTTTTACAATAATAAAAGCGTGATTTGTGTATTATATTGTATGTATTTGTGTATTATATTGTGTGAAAAATAACCAAGGCGCCACCATCACACACACACACACACACATTGCACAATCATTTTCAGAGGTTAAACAATATTATTGGGTGAGTGCAAAAGTTCGTGCGGAGTTTCAATAGATGGAGTTATAAGCGTCGTAAAGTGTTGTCATTAATACTTCCATCTACATATTATATAACGTTGGAAAGGTGACGTCTTCAGCTGTTATTAAAAAAAAATCATTTGTTTTCATACAAACTGCTTCGAGAAATATCACTTTAAAAATGAGTATCGATAAGGTGCATTTACGGCATGCTTTACGAGTTTCGGAAGGGAATAAACGTTGCCGCAGCCGTAAAAAACATTCAGGATGTTTATCAGGATGAAGCACCAGCTAAACGAACTGTGGAAAAATGGTTTGCTAAATTTCGGCGCGGAGAATTTAACCTTGAAGACGAGTCACGCTCTGGTCGACCTTCTGACATTGATGACGATGTTTTGCGTACTTTAGTGCTCAATAATCCGCGAATTTCAACAGAAGAAGTTGCTACAGCATTAAACGTTGACCGATCAACCGCTTTTCGGCGTTTAAAAAAGATGGGATTCGATTTGAAGCTCGATATATGGGTGCCCCATTTGCTGATCGAGAAGAACAAAATCAAGCGAATTTCTGCAGCCGTTTCTTTACTCGGGCGGCTAATAACGAGTCGTTTTTGGATCGACTAGTGACGGGCGATGAGAAATGGGTCCTCTACAACAATGTTCAGCGCAAACGGACATGGAAACAATCAGGTAAGCATGGTGACGCAATGCCAAAGGCCAGTTTGCACCCGATGAAGGTGATGCTCTCTTGGTTGGTGGGATTGCAAGGGCATAATCTATTTCGCGCTTCTCCCCGCTGGCGAAACGATTGATTCGGACAAGTACTGTCGCCAATTAACCAATCCGAATCGAGAAATAAAAGAGAAACGTCCGATTTTGTCAAATCGCAAGGGAGTCGTCTTTCATCACGACAACGCCAGACCACACGTTTCGAAAAAGATGCTGCGCAAACTGAAGAGCCTGAAATGGGATGTCTTAACGCATCCACCGTATTCTTCTGATATCGCACCATCTGATATCACTTGTTCCGGTCATTGCAAAATTATTTAAATGGAAAAAACTTTGACTCTTTGGAGGCCTTAAAAAACGGCGTCTCTTCGTTCTTCGAATCTAAACCGCGCAGTTTTTATGATCGAGGCATCCGTATGCTGCCAGAACGTTGGGAAAAGATTATAGAAAACGATGGAGAATATATCATTGATTGAATAAAGATTTTTGTTTGCCTAATCACTGTGTGACTTTTACTCACAAACTCCGCACGAACTTTTGCACTCACCCAATACTTTTAGGATTATTATTAATATGAAACGTAGATTCTCTAAAGCAACACTATATACAGGGTGGGGAGTTATAAGTTTACAATCCGAAGTGTGAAGGTAGATTGGGTTAAGACAAACATAAAAGTCCCATACCGTTTTGCGAGATTCGCAATGATTATCGAGTTATTAATGACAGAAATCTGAGGAATGGGAGCACGCTGACATAGATGATTGGAGAAGCGTTGCAGCTACTCAGGCCACATCGCGGCCCACTCGACCCAGCAACTATTGGCAGCGTGCGGCGAGATAAAACAACGAATAGCGGCGCATTGTCTTTCCCCTCGACATGCAGCAGCAACAGTTGCTGGATCGAATGAGCCGTGCTGCGGTCTAAGCAGATGCAACGCTTCTCCAATCATTTATACCGGCGCGCTCCCACTCCTCAGATTTTTGTCATTAATAACTCAATAATTATTGCGAATCTCGCAAAACGGTATGGGACTTTCTTGTTTGTCTTAACCCAATCTACCTTCACACTTTGGATTGTAAACTTATAACCCCCCCCCCTGTAGAAAAATAAAGAGAGGAACCGCAACATGTTTAGATTTATCATAAAATTATTCAAGTAATTCTGATAATGTATTAATATGTAATACTAATAACAATATTTCAGAACCCAATAAAATAGTCATGGAAAATATAGAATTGCAATGTGATAATAGTAAAACAGACTGTTCTAATATTTCAGATTCCTTGGATAATTTTGGTGATATTACAGAATGCAATGCTTCAATAGATTCAAATATAGTAACAATGTAGTAAAAATAGAGACCAAATATAGTAAAAGATAATGAAAATAATTTTATCAATAAATTACGATTATGAGCAGTATCGCATAACATTTCACATTCAGCTTTACGAGATTTGCTACAATTATTAAAATCAGAAGCTAATATTTGTGTGCCTCAGGATCTCAGAACTTGGCTCCATATTTCTCGACACATATTCAGCAAACCTGTAGGTTCATGCACTTATTCACACATTGGGGTTCAATCTACAGTTGAGAAGCTTATCAATTTGTTAGAGGAACAACCACAAAAATTAAATTTATTAGTTAACATTGATGGTTTACCTCTTAGCAAAAGTTCTAACACTCAAATATATCTCATATTATGCTCGATAGATGAATATCCTCAATATATAGGAGTGATAGGTATATATCATGGTTATGAAAAGCCTAGTAACGTAAATGATTTCTTAGAAGACTTTACAGTAGAAGCTGTAAAATTATCAGAAGAAGTTTTTATTTATAAAAACTATATGATACCATTTGCAATTAAAGCATTAATTTGTGATGCTCCAGCAGAATCACTTATTATTTATTGTAAAGGCCATACTGGAATTATTTTCACGTACAAAATGTACGCAAAAAGGAAAATATATAAAAGGAAGAGTATGTTACCTTGAAATTAATCGTGTTGAAAGAACGGATGAAAATTTTCGTAACAGAGTCCAACCAGAACATCATATAGGTAATTCAATTTTAGAAAGAATACCTTTGATTAGTATAATTAGCAGTTTTCCTTTAGAATATATGCATTTAGTGTGCCTTGGTGTAACAAAAAAACCAATTTGGATATGGAACTTTCGATCCAAATTGGATATGGAACTTTCGATAAAATAAATTCTCTCGTTGAACCATCGGCTATAATTTAAAATTGCACCAAAAATAAATGGCAATACTGTTTTGCAAACGACTGTACAATTTAGATCATTTATCTTTCAAACATTCTATGAACATTCTATGAACATTTTTGACATAGTATCAATAATCTTCTTAGGATATTATTTGAATATATTACTGCATGTTCTCTTCACATATATAAAATATTAAAACTAGTCTCATTTTAACATTCTACATATATGCATAAAATGTTTTTCTCATCTTATCGGTATATTGTGCGAATATTCTAATGTTCTCGAAAAATATTTATATAATATTTATAGAATATATTTGTGTTATCTGGGTACATATGCGATATTTTTAAGAATCTTTGAGGTTTGATGATGTTATTATCCTCAGGAATCTTATATTAGGTGCGCAACTAAGTTCCCGCCGTTTTTCAAGAGATGGCTCTAGTAGTAAGTGCTGGTCGATTGTGACATAACCAAAACGTCATAAACCAAGCTTAGACATATGGTAAACGAACCGCTTTGACACATTAGTGATTTTGTTTTTGCGTCATATACTTATTTTGTGTGAAAATGTCTGATTTTGTGCCAAATAATCGTCATTTGCGGGAAGTGTTGCTTTTCTTCTTTCATTCGAAGAAAACGGCGGCTGAAGCGCATCGAGAACTCCAAAAAGTTTACGGAGATGCTGCTCTAAGTGAAACAACGTGCCGTGATTGGTTCCGTCGCTTCAAAGACGGTGATTTCGATGTTGACGACCGTTCGCGTGAAGGAAGACCAAAAACCTTCGAAGACGCTGAATTGGAGGCATTGCTCGATGAGGATCCGTGCCAAACGCAAAAAGAGCTTGCTTCAGCATTAGGAGTTACCCGCCAAGCCATTTTCAAGCGATTGCATGCGTTGGGAATGATTCAAAAACAAGGAACTTGGGTTCCTTATAATTTGAAGCCAAGAGACGTTGAGCGTTGTTTTTTCGCCTGTGAACAACTGCTCCAGCGGCAAAAAAGGAAGGGTTTTCTTCATCGCATCGTTACGGGTGATGAAAAATGGATCCATTACAGCAACTCAAAGAGAACAAAATCATGGGGACTGCCCGGTCATGCTTCTACGTCGTCGGCTCGGCCGAATATTCACGCTGCGAAGGTTTTGCTGTGTATTTGGTGGGACCAGGGCGGTGTTATTTATTATGAGCTGTTGAAACCGAACGAAACCATCACTGGGGAACGGTATCGAACTCAATTGATGCGATTGAGCCGAGCACTGCGCGAAAAGCGGCCACAATATGAGCACAGGTACGAAAAAGTGATTCTACAGCATGACAACGCTCGGCCTCACGTTGAAAAACCCGTTAAAACCTACTTAGAAACGCTCAAATGGGAAGTCCTACCCCACCCGCCATATTCCCCAGATATTGCGCCGTCCGATTATTACTTGTTCCGTTCGATGGCACATGGTCTGGCTAATCAGCAGTTCCGCTTATATGAAGACATCTCAAAATGGCTTGATTCGTGGATAGCCTCAAAAGACGAACACTTCTACCGTGACGGTATTCGAGCTCTGCCAGAATGATGGGAAAAAGTTGTCGCTAGCGATGGGCAATATTTTGAATGATTCATTTGTAACCATTTTTTCACAATAAAGTTGCCTCCTAATAAAGGTCACCTAATATGTTACGTAAACTGCAGATTTTCGTACAAAGAATTGTTCATATAACATATATGTATATTAGCCCTTATGAAAAAACCCTCAATTTTGGTTAACATTCAAAAAATTTAGCTTTGGGTGTTAAACACCAATAAAAAAACGCTCAACTTTTAATGTTATACAATGAATAAACGCTCAATTTTGGATGTTATACACCGAAAAAACATTCAAATTAGATGTGATTTCGGATCGTCAATTGAAGATTACACTCAAATGAGAGTTAACGCTCAACGAAAACTCTCAAAATAACACTCAAATATTAATATTCACATTTTAACCCTATATTTCTTATCCATATATACACAAATACATATACAGGGTGGACCATTTTAACCTTTAATGGAGAATAACTCGACCGGTGAGCGAAATAGTGAAAAAAGTTTCATACAAAAGTTGTTGGACAAGGTGGGGGACGTATGACCATATCCTTGAATTTGACCTTGACTTTGACCTTAGGGGTTATTTGAAGGTCAAATAACATTTTTTAAATGGAATTGCCTATTTTCGACCCCGGATTTGGAAAGAGCGGGAAATTTTAGAATAGGATATGGTATGATCGATAAGATCAAATGTCATGTTTTGAGGTCATTTCAAAGTCAAAAGGAACTTGTACGTGTATTCATGCGAAAATTGTATCTGTATACGGGGATTTCTAAATTATCTTCTACACTTAGCATTACCCAGAGACAACGACGTGGACGTGGTAGAATTCTGCCTCTTTCAGGGTGCTTGTTTAGAGTGAGTCCCCTTGCCTCTCACTATGCATACTTTGCTATTGTTAATCTAGCTATTCAAAAGGTTTTCGAAAGTTGCACCGTTAGCATTTATGCAATAATTGAGCCTTCTTTGGAAATGGGCCACTGTGCTGAGCAAGACATTTCGTGGAATCGCTTCACAAGCTCGTCTTATGCGATTTTCCATATCTTCTCTTGTTGTTGGTTCTTCTTTGAAAACAACTTCTTTCAAATAGCCCCAGAGATAAAAATCGAGTGACGTCAAATTAGGAGAACGAGGAGGCCATGCAATCGGACCCTCTCGACCAATCCATCGGTTCGGGTACTTTTCATCTAAAAACTTCCTGACTATACGTGCAAAGTGCGGTGGTGCACCATCCTGTTGGAAGAACATCCTTCGCCTATTTTCCAAGTCTACGTTCTCCAACAAAAGAGGCAATTGGTCTGTGAGCAAATCGAGGTACGTATTTGCATTCACAGTACGTTCGAAAAAGAATGGACTGACCAAGTATCCATTAACAATCAACACCGCTGGAGCCTCAATGTCTGGTGCGGGATTGTTAATGGATACTTGGTCGGTCCATTCTTTTTCGAACGTACTGTGAATGCAAATACGTATCTCGATTTGCTCACAGACCAATTGCCTCATTTATTGGAGAACGTAGACTTGGAAACCAGGAGAAGGATGTTCTTCCAACAGGATGAACAGGACAGAAAGGTACCCGAACCGATGGATTGGTCGAGAGGGTCCGATTGCATGGCCTCCTCGTTCTCCTGATTTGACGTCATTCGATTTTTATCTCTGGGGCTATTTGAAAGAAGTTGTTTTCAAAGAAGAACCAACAACAAGAGAAGATATGGAAAATCGCATAAGACGAGCTTGTGAAGCGATTCCACGAAATGTCTTGCTCAGCACAGTGGCCCATTTCCAAAGAAGGCTCAATTATTGCATAAATGCTAACGGTGCAACTTTCGAAAACCTTTTGAATAGCTAGATTAACAATAGCAAAGTATGCATAGTGAGAGGCAAGGGGACTCACTCTAAACAAGCACCCCGAAAGAGGCAGAATTCTACCACGTCCACGTCGTTGTCTCTGGGTAATGCTAAGTGTAGAAGATAATTTAGAAATCCCCGTATACAGATACAATTTTCGCATGAATACACGTACAAGTTCCTTTTGACTTTGAAATGACCTCAAAACATGACATTTGATCTTATCGATCATACCATATCTTATTCTAAAATTTCCCGCTCTTTCCAAATCCGGGGTCGAAAATAGGCAATTCTATTTAAAAAATATTATTTGACCTTCAAATAACCCCTAAGGTCAAAGTCAAGGTCAAATTCAAGGATATGGTCATACGTCCCCCTCCTTGTCCAACAACTTTTGTATGAAACTTTTTTCATTATTTCGCTCACCGGTCGAGTTATTCTCCATTAAAGGTTAAAATGGTCCACCCTGTATATGTCCAAAAAACATTTTAGAAATATCTTTAAAAATATCTCTAAAAATGATATCTCTAAAATGTTTTTCGGACATTTTATATGTATGGGTATAAGTTATATTATCATTTAAACAAAAAATCACAGTGACTTCAAAATGAGTAACAAAAGACTATAAAAACTCACTTTGTAATGATGATTAGATCATTTTCTTGTCATTTTGACGTCACTTTGATGTCATTGTAACTTTCTATCTTAATGTACAGTTCTAAAAGTCATAACATCATTTGAATATCAAAAAAACATCACCAAACCATCACGAAAACTATATCGAATGACATCATTCTGATTTATCTTAAAATGACTATTTTTTTTATATCATAATGATATTATTATGATTTTTTGTTCTTCCTGCGTAACAGAAATTAGCGCGCAACAATGAGATGGCGAGAGAATGCGAGATAGCCGCGGGCGACGAACCGCTCGGTCACGTAGGAAAATTCGGTAAGAAAATGTTTAAACATAATAACAAAAATATGTTAAATACGACGTCATTCCAATGATGTCAGTTTCAGGTCCCAACCAGCATAGCTATAGTGCGTGCAGCAGCGCGCACACAAGCGAACTACCGTATACGTGCGCCTACCCGTCACGAACTATAGCACTCGGCGCTTCGGCTAAGCTCGAGCGGTGGAAGAGTGCAGACGACGCTGCTCTCTTTCTCTCACGATCTATTAGCTATAGCTAACGCGCCAGCTGTGAAAATAATGCCTAGGCGTCTTTAATGTATTTCGCCGGTCCTTCCTTGCGCGTGCGTTCTCTTCCTACCTAATTAATTGTCGTATTAAATAGGAAGTTTTTTTACATATAAAATATATAAAAAAATAAAGAAATGAAAAATAGAAAGAACGTAAAAAATAAAGAATAGAAATCCACTCTTGGTCAATATATACGCATTTTCCTTAAAAAAACTTGGTTATTAATATGTAAAAATTATTTAATATGCAAAAAAATAGATTGCCAAATTAAATTATATATTTTCTATTTCGTAAAAGGTATTCTGTTAATATACTTTTTACTTTACTAATAGCAAAATAATTATAAGCAACAGAAAAAGATGTTTCTGCAGTAATCGTTTTTTGTTGTTTCAATTTTATAAATGGACTAAGTTAATTTTATTTGAAATATCCCAAATTGAAACTTTTGATTCTACATGAAGCCTGTATATTGCAGAATTGTATTTCTTTAATGCTATTAATTGGAAGTTATTTTCTCCATGTTGAGACATAAAGAACTTTTCTGGAACATGTAGACTTGACATGGGACCAAATATTTTGACTCGGAAAAACATTTTTCGTATATTCTTTTGAATATACGAGGGTAGTCCCAGAAGTACCTGACCTAACAAAGAAAGTACAAAAAATTTGGGAAAAAATATCTTTATTTCTCTACATATCTCCTTTTAGCTCAATACACTTTTCCCAGCGATGTGCAATAGCTTCGATACCCTGTTTATAGTGGGAATCGTCGAGCTCCTCAAAATAGCCATCAAGCCACCTTGGTCCATTGTTTTGACTGTTCTTTCGTCTCAGGTGTGAAATGATGGACCCATGTTTCATCCATGGTTATGAATCGACGCAAAAACTCGGCTTTATTACAGCGAAACTTCGCCCAACACTCGATTGAAACATCCTCACGACGCTGTTTTTGTTCCAATCGCGGCACCCATCTTGCACACAGCTTTCATATGTCTAAATTTTCAGTCAGTAAACGAAGGAGC
The DNA here is from genome assembly GCF_003227715.2 of Harpegnathos saltator. Classification (NCBI taxonomy): domain Eukaryota; kingdom Metazoa; phylum Arthropoda; class Insecta; order Hymenoptera; family Formicidae; genus Harpegnathos; species Harpegnathos saltator. The sequence continues at coordinate 36,382 of NW_020230288.1, forward strand.
AGACTCCCCCAGAGTAGAATCTAGCTCCGCTTTGATATTGGTTGGACTGAGGCCTTCCAAATGAAAGTATTGTATCACATAACGATGGCCAATTTTTTCCATGTTTACAAATTCACTGAGAGCGTTCACTATTGATGGTTGACAAACAAATACTAAACAACGTAGCGTCGTCAAACTTCAAACTTAAGCTTTATAAGGTTGGTACTTTCTATCATAGTCATTCTTTTCAAACAACCGCTATTTATACGTCAGGTACTTCTGGGACTATTCTCGTATTTAAAGATATACTGAAGATTTCCTGCATTTATTAATGTTATATTAAAAATTTGTATATGTAATATACAATGTTGATAATTTCTGAAACTGTTCAGAATATCCTTTAATATCTAGAAAAATATGGGAAAATATTTTGGAAACATAAAATGTCTCAGATTATATGCAGAAAATTTTTATTAAATAATTTATCAGACTGTATCGCACGACTGGGATATGTTTGTACTATGAACTAACTTAACAGATAAAATCACGATAAAAATTTCTTTAAAATCGAATAATTAAAATAAATAGAAAGAGATTTATAGTAAACGTAGCCGGTGAGTCAAGGTTCGTATAAAACAATTAATTTCGTTTAAAATTTAACGGCTATTTTTCTTAAATGTTGTTTTTAATTTATTAAACATCGTCTTTTTTCACAAATTTAACATTTAATTTATTTGCAGCATACAATCATGCGTACCGATAAATTCTGTTCTGTCCTGTTGGATACGTTCCACAATAATTCTATCTATGAAGACGATGAGACTTGCTTTTTTGTGAGTTCTCGGCCGTTACTAAATATTAATATACAGGGTTTGTCAACAGTGTGGGAATCCTTAAATAATTTTCGTAAAAATGAAAATATAAAAAAATGGTAAAACAGGTATTTTGATTTTTCAAAAAAGCTACCCTATGACATGGATATCGATCATTCCCTACCCCCTGGTATGCGGGGGTAAAAGGGGGGTTGAAAATTTTAAATTGGACTAAGGGTCGAGTGGGGGCTCATTTGAAAAGTCTTCTCATAACAAATACACCCTTAAAATTTTAAGTTGCTACGACGCCCCTATTAAAAATGGCGGCCGTTCAAATTTCGAAATTTCATGCACTTAGTGTTATCCAGGATCAATTGCGTTGAAGTGGCATGAATCTGATTCCTTGTGTGTATGTGTGTGTGTGTGTGTGTGTACGTGCATGTGACTAAACAAGTGTGAATATGTTGTATGTATAGTCGTGATAGGTTGCAAAACAGACGATTGAAAACTGTCATCTCTCTTTAATGATTCAAAACCTTTTACTGCGTGTTTTAAAATAAATTTTACTCAGTGTGTTAAATGCTGAACGTGGCTGCCATTTACTTCCTGACAATATGCCAATCTTTGATAGAATGCAGAAATGGCTCTATGATTCGTCTCAAAAGGTATCAAATCTATTTCATCCATTATTCGCTGTATCAATTCTTGGATGCTTTCAGGTTTTGTTTTGTAAACCTTACTCTTCAGGTGTCCCTATAGATAATAATCAAGAGGAGTTAGATCTGGTGACCGAGGTGGCCAATCCTCTCCTTCCTCATTTCTGTTCCTTCTTCCTATCCATCGTAATGGAAAAGTCTCATTGAAAATTTGACGTGGCCCTGAACCAAAATAAGCAGGAGCTCCATCATGCTGAAACCATATTTCTTCGAAATTATTTGGAAAAATATTTCGTATGGCTGGAATTATTTAATCTACAAATAATCTGTCATACCTTTGAGCGTTCAGATTTTCTTAAAAAAAAGCGGTCCTATTAAGTAGCCATCTATTATTCCACACCATACATTTATTTTTTGTGGGTATTGTGTGTGAGTTTCCCGCACCCAATTCGGATTCTCATCTGACCAGAAACGAAAATTTTGATTATGAACTTCTCCCGTTAACGTGAAAGTTGCCTTGTCTGTAAAAACAATTTGATAAGGGAACATGGGCCGGACATCTATTAGTGCCATCATTCTTTCACAGAAACCTATACGACGCTCCACATCTCCGTCTTGCAATTCTTGAACATATTGTAATTTGTATGGATGAAACTTGTTTTTCTTTAAAATTCTCCAAACGGATTTGGGAGCAATATCGTGAGTTTGAGCGGCTCTGTTAATAGTAGAATTGGGACCTTCAATAAATGTCTGCAGAACATCAAGTTGTTTTCTTCGTTAATGGCAGGTCTCCCTGATTTAGAGCGATTGTTTACGCTACCAGTTTCTCTGAAACGTCCCATTGTTTTTAAGACAGTGGACTTATTAATTCGACGATTTGGATACGTCTCATTAAATAATTGAGCGACAGCAGTGTACGACCGCTCGTTATCACCCCATCCACGCATCATGAGGATAGTGATTCTTTCACGTTTCGACAATTCGCCAGCCATTTTTAAAACGTTTAATTTTTAATCTGCCTAAGATCTGTGAGAACTGATTTTAAGTAGCCGTGAGAACAACTGATTTTAAGTAGCAGTGAGAACAACTGATTTTAAGTAGCCGTGAGAACAACTGATTTTAAGTAGTCGTGAGAACAACTGATTTTAAGTAGCTGTGAGAATAACTGATTTTAACTCGTTTCGGACGAAAACGCCACTCTCGATACACTGCTCTTTGGCGGCTCATAACTAATACTATTTGTGTCTGAAAAATTCGAGAGGTACATATTTTTATAGTTTAAGATGTGCCCTTTCTGATAGTGTCCATAAAATTTCTCCAAAAAATTGTTAATTATGGAAAAAAACAGTTTAAAACAAAAAAACATGATTTTTTCGTACCTTTTTTTTTTAATCGAATTTTCAAAGGGTTTCCTGTCTGCAATGACCCTAGAACTCCACTAAACGGTGGAATAAACGTTTAAACTTTAATAATATGTGGTTTGGAGATCGATTTTACTCCTTAATGTATTCAAAATGGCGCCTAAACTGCAAAATTTTCGTGAAAACATTCATGAATTTTTTATTGAAAAATGATGCATTTTTACGAAAAATTATCAAGAATAAAAAGTTCTTAAAATCACTCAAAAATGCACCCGAATTTTTTGAAAATATTTCGAGCAATTTTTTTGATTTTGTAAATAGTCAATTTTTGCAAAATTGAAAAAAATTGCTCAAAAAATTCCGAAAAAATTTGGGTGCATTATTTGGCTAATTATAATAACTTTTTATTCTTCACCATTTTTTTCATTAGTGCATTATTTTCAAGAAAAAAACTTCCAAATGTCAAAGTAGTATCGGATCATGAAAAGGTTTGATATATTCGCACATCTATCGTCAATCCGCCGCAAACAAAGTGTACATTGCGTTAAAATTTTAGAAGGATTTGCGTGATGGTTTTTGAGATAATTAATGTCAAAATTTCGTTTTCATATACACGAGCTCTTATGGGAGGGACAAGAAATTCCGCAGTAAATCCATCGCATCTTATCAAATGATAAGAAACGAAAAAAAAAATAAACATACGATAATTAAAGTGAAAAATTTTTCTTTTCATTTCCAAACATTAAAGAACTCACTTACAGCACTGTCTTTTAAGTATTTGATAGAATAGACAATAAAACGACTTTTATTAGCCAGCAACATTATAATCTATCACTTATACCAAAACTGTAGCAGGCGAAAATCATTAGAATCATTTTATTCTACGTGATCAACTTACTATTCAGTTTTTCGACATCTTAATTTAGACTGTAAAATAATATAGCTTTTTGAAATAGTAGAAACAATTTTTTAAGTTTGTATCGCGCAACTGATCCCGTGTATATAGTAGGTGAACCCAGTGATCCCACGTTTGGCCCGTTTGGTAGCACGCCGTAGCATGGAGGGGTAACGCACACAAGCGCGCGTCGCGTACGTGAGCGCGAGAGGCGTCGGAGTCTGACTTTTTCTCTTGAAAATAATGCACTAATGAGAAAAATGGTGAAGAATAAAAAGTTATTATAATTAGCCAAAGAATGCACCCAAATTTTTTCGGAATTTTTTCGGAATTTCTTGAGCAATTTTTTCAATTTTGCAAAAATTGACTATTTACAAAATCAAAAAAATTGCTCGACATATTTTCAAAAAATTCGAGTGCATTTTCTGAGTGATTTTAAGAACTTTTTATTCTTGATAATTTTTCGTAAAAATGCATCATTTTTCAATAAAAAATTCATGAATGTTTTTACGAAAATTTTGCAGTTTAGGCGCCATTTTGAATACATTAAGGAGTAAAATCGATCTCCAAACCACATATTATTAAAGTTTAAACGTTTATTCCACCGTTTAGTGGGGTTATAGGGTCATTGCAGACAGGAAACCCTTTGAAAATTCGATTAAAAAAAAAAAGTACGAAAAAATCATGTTTTTTTGTTTTAAACTGTTTTTTTCCATAATTAACAATTTTTTGGAGGAATTTTATGGACATTATCAGAAAGGGCACATCTTAAACTATAAAAATATGTACCTCTCGAATTTTTCAGACACAAATAGTATTAGTTATGAGCCGCCAAAGAGCGGTGTACCGAGAGTGGCGTTTTCGTCGAAACGGGTTAAGTAGCCATGAGAACAACTGATTTTAAGTAGCAGTAAGAACAACTGATTTTATGTAGCCGGTTGATCCTAGATAACACTAAGTGCATAAAATTTCGAAATTTGAACGGCCGCCATTTTTAATGGGGGAGGCTTCGTAGCGACTTAAAATTTTAAGGGTGTGTTTGTTATGAAAAGACCTTTCAAATGAGCCCCCACTCGACTCTTAGTCCAATTAAAAATTTTCAACCCCCCTTTTACCCCCGCTTACCAGAGGATGGGGAATGATCGGTATCCATGTAATAGGGTAGCTTTTTTGAAAAATCAAAATACGTGTTTTACCGTGTTTTTTGATATTTTCATTTTTACAAAAATTATTTAAAGGTTTCCACACTTTTGACAAACCCTATACATAAGGATGTCTCAAAATCCCAGACCCCATGGATAACTTTGCAGAATCAAATTTCCATGTAAAACTTTAAATGCAAAAGTTGTAGGAAGTCGAGTAACGGACTTACTAATGACTTTGAATTGACTTTGGCCATGACCTTCAAGGTCATTTGGAGGTTAACTTGAAAAACTTAAATGGGAACCCCTATCTTTTATTACACAGTTTTTTGTACCAATTAATTTGAACAACTTTTGTCTAAAATATTTTTTTATTTGCCTAATATTTTTTGAGATATTTGAAGAAAGCTTGATAACTTTTTCTCATATTTAACTTACGATATCTCGATAACTATTTGTGGGAAGAAAAAATGGTACTAGACTTCCTTGCTTTATTTAATCTCAAGAATATATTGTTACAATTGCGCGCTGACTTTTGTTAACTTACTGACTTTTAGAAATTTCAAAATCATCAAATTAACAAGAATCACGGCACTATTGTAACAATATATTCTTGAGATTAAATAAAGCAAGAAAACCACTTTTTCTTTCGACAAATAGGTTAGCGAGATATCGTAAGTTAAATATTGAAAAAGTTATCAAGTTTTCCTCAAATATCTCAAAAAATGTTTGGCAAATGAAAAAATGTTTTAGACGAAAGTTGTTCAAATTAATTGGTGAAAAAAGAACAGTGTAATAAAAAATAGGTGTTCCCATTAAAAATTTTCAAATTGACCACCATCAAGTTCGTTACTCAATTTCCTACAACTTTTGTATTTAAAGTGTTTCCTGAAAATTTGTTCCTTGCAAAGTTATCCGGGGGGTCCGGTATTTTTGAGACACCCTGTATATTGTTACGCCTCAGTGCCTATCTTTCCTCCTTTTTCCTTATTTCTTTTTTATCCTTATCGATTATCCTTACATCTTGCAATCTAAACTTCCGGTTCTCCCCCCCTCATTCGATGGACTAGCATTATATTACGTTAATATTCGTAATGGCGATCTGTAATTGTGACTAGCATTTTATTTTAAGTTAATGCGTTAACTCTAATACCTTTTACTATTCCTTTGTGTATGGAAAACCTTGCGTTAAATTTCCGACACTGGTGTATGTTAATTTGATATATCGATTTTGGGTGACACATTTTATGTGCCAAACTCAACATATGAATTGTGTTACTCTTTTCTGTTTTCTTTTTTTCGGCACTTCTGTTTTATGTTAATTTGACATGTCGTTTTCTACAGCGCGCGTATGCTTTATCATTGCTTACGTAGTCTCAAGAATAACAGCCTGGTTGCGCGAGGTAGGGCTTGGCTATTATTTCTTACTATTACGCCAAATTATTTTTATCATAGCGGACAGACAATGCAGCTTCCCCATCTCTTGCTTCTTAACAATAAAAATAAGCACTAAGTGTGGGAAAGTTGTGTTATAACCTTTAATAACTCTTCTAATTGTTATCTTTATAATTCTACAGTATAAACATTGTGATTCTACGAATCTCATAACTATTTTGCGTCAGCAGCACGGCTCAGCTTCGCTCTCAGGGATCTCGGATGGAAAACAAGGCATATCGCGTCGTAATTCTCCACTTTGTTTCTTCCATTCGACATCTCGCTAGACTTTACGTATTATCCGGTTATTAAATCAAAGCGTTAGAAATGTAATGTAAAGAAGTAAAAACCTATCACTATAAAATTGTACTACCCCGTTTGCCGCTCTCCGTTAGAATTATTAAACTTGTTGCGCCGAATTCGCCAGGAACGTTTCCTTGGCCTGTCATTGTGTCGCGTCGTACTTAAATTTGCGATTGCCGCATTATTGTCCATTCGCGGTTGACTATAAAATTGTAAACATTTTCATTCTAAGATAACCGAACTGTTTAGGCGACATTTTGGCGAGGTACTTATCGTTGTTGTATTCGGGTATCGAGTAACTCGCGTCTTGCTCCGACACAAAGAAGAAGTTCTCCTCGGCCCGTCGGCGCCCGCTTCTTCACTCTCGTTGAGGCCGTCACACGTTTCGGATGCATGCTCACAAGCCTTTCCTTAACTATTGTACTTAGAGAATTTTCAAGTTCCATCATCTCGTGACGGTCTCTCATATTCTCGTATATCTCTTTTTTTCTTTCTGGTTCTTTCTCATTACAATTGTTGCAATCAAGTGTATTCGTGATTTCAACCGATTTCTCGATCTTCTTAATTAATTCGTACAAGAAAAGACAGACGCGACATTCGGAAGCCGGGAGTGCGATTATCGCGAGCGTTCGACGTTCCGCCATCTCAGCTGGGAGGAACGCAGGCCGTACGTGGGCTCTTCTTTTTTTTGGTCACGCAAGGGAAATCCTCATTGATACCCCGGCCCCTTGGGGAGGGCGGGGATTATGTCGGACTTCTACCGATTAGAACCCCTGCGGGGTGCCTACCGCTCGGACTGTGGTAGGGGGAGTCAGGGAAACTATGCCTGCATCCTTCCCCGACACCCCGGGCCCAGGGCTCTCTTGAGGCCCCATGTCTAAGCACGCCCCTCCCTGATTGGAAGTCAAGGGCGCTGTGCTCCGGCCGGTTGTCCGGCCGGGTTGGTCTTCCGGTGTTAATTAGGAGAGAGAGGACACCCGCCCTCTCTCTTTGCCTCCGCTTTTCCCCTTCCCTACTGAGTGGGAAGGGGGGGCAGTGGAGCGAGGCCCGGCCCCAACCGGTCCTCGCTCCCCTTCTCCCTACCATCACCGACGCCCGGAATAGGCGAGAGGGCTTACCCTCTCTCCCACCCGCCCCCATCGGTACGTCGAAGGCGGGCTCGAGGCGGCCGAAAAGGCGGCCTTCGACGAGCCGTTGGCCTCTTCTCCTCGGCCGGCGCCACCTCGGGCCCGCTTCCCCCCCTGAGGAGCGTCGCTCGCTCCGTCGCTCCCTGCGACGGACTCTTGGGCGGCGGCCTCCTTGCGGAACATGACGTGCCGGCAAAAGGAGGCCGCCGCTCCCCAAACCTCCTCGCTCCCGCACATTGCTTTGAGCAAGTGCGGGAGCGAGAGGGGCCCCTCTTGGCACCCTACTGCCCGAGCGAGGACACGGCGTTGCGGAGCCCAAATCAGGCACACGGCCAGGGTGTATTCCGTCGTGTCCTGCGGCTCCGGGCAGTGGTGACAGCCCATGCTGGGCTCCCTTCCAATCCGGTGCAGGTACCGACCGAAGCACCCGTGCCCAGTCAGCACCTGCACCATATGGAAGGTGAGCCCGCGTCCCCGCCTGTCTGCCATTTCTGGCAGACAGGGGCGGACGGCCTCAGGCGTTCGGATCCCGAATCCTTTGGGGTCAGCCAATATGGCTGACCACTGTTCTCGGAGGACTCGGGATCTGGCCTGGGATTCCAAGGCCTTCAGGTCCCTGGCCGATGGATCTTTCCCCTCCTCGCGGAGCTTCTTCACCCTCCAATAGAGGGTGTGCCTTGATTCGGCAAGGAGCTCCACATGTACGAGGGCTCCTTCTCCCGTTCCGTTGGACGCCTAAATGACGTTCCAGCCATCCGATCAAAGTAAGCCTTTCGATACCCACGTGAATAAACAACATTTATCTTCCTCTATGTCGTTCAATGTGTTTCGCAAACCGTGTATTGTTCTCCGTACAGAAGCGCTTTCCTCATAGTCATATCCACGTTACCAAATAAATTCTTTTGAATCCTTAAAATTCCACGGGACGTAACAATATACAGGGTGGTCCACGTAAAGTGTTACAAGTCCATAATTTCAAAAATATTTATCAAATCAAAAAAATTGTTCATAAGGAAGTTACATATTCGAGAGACCTCTCTAACTACATAAACGTAAAGTCACTCCCACTTCCCCTTTAAGGGAGGACGGGGGTAACTTCATAATTTTTTATGAAACTCTCTATAAAATGTTACATATTTGGATTCTACGGGAAAAAACAAGTAAATTTTATATGAAACATTTGTTTGGAAAATACTTCTATCAAAAGTTATAAGCATCTAAATTTTTACTGACCGATTTCATTCATGGTTGAACTCCATTAACGCAAAGTTACGTTTGCGATGCAACAAAAACAAAAAAGACCTTAGAGTACAGTAGAGGGGAAAGTTTGCTATATATTCATTGGTCGAAAATCACAGTGATGGGAGAAATTCTTCCAATCGGGTTATAATATATCCCCCACCACAGCTCGAGCGACTTTAATCGGTGACTTTAACGAAAGATGCGTCTCAAATGACCTAGATCACAATATTTTGCGATTTTTTGGTACATTTCGCGCATGTTGCGAGGAAAACAGATGCAACGAAAATATCGGCGATTTTATCCCGTCGAACATGAATCTGGAAACACGCACGAGAGTACTCAAGTGCTCTGAGTTGCCTAAACGAACGCGATCTTATTTCGAAGAACGAAGGCGTTTCGGACAGTTTGAAAGAAAAACAAGTATCGATAGTCGTCGCGGTGACGATTGCGATAGAATCGAGTCTTCGTACAAAAAGCGACCTGGATTACAATACATCAGAGATCTTATGAACCGATACACTTTGAATGTCGCATACGAATTGTATGACAAGCTCGATTTTGACGGGGAAGAAATGTTGAATCGTGATCAAAGTTTTACCGCGCATAATGCAAGAAATTGCTGAGAGAACGTTAGAGCCCATCAAAGACAAATTGAACGCGATAACATATTTTCATCATTGTGCGAACGCTCTGAAGATTTTGTTGCGAAAATAATGCGTTTCCTATTATTCCTATTTCCTATTCGAGTTTCTTATTATTTCATGCTTGATGATACTCGTATATTACATACGGGTTGTTTCAGACCACCCGGGTCACCCGACTTTTTCGTAAACGCGACATTTTAGAAAGAAACGTTTCAAACAAGAGTTGTAGAGCCTCAAAAAATCTATTTATTGATGCAATAAAATTGATCCTGGGATGACTTTGAAAAGCCCAGTCAAGATCAACATCTTAAATGGAGATGGAAATATCTTAAATGGAAACTTCAACTTTTTATTACATTGTTTTTTTCTCCAATTAATTTGAACAACTTTTGTCTAAAACATTTTTTTATTTGTTTAATATTTTTTGAAATATGTATATGAGGAAAACTTGGTAACTTTTACAACATTTGACTTACGATATCTCGCTAACTCGCTTGTCGAAAGAAAAAACTAATACTAGATATTTTTTACTTTATTTAGTCTCAAGAATATATTGCTACAATAGTGCCCTAACAGATAAGGGTATAAATTGTTCTCCCTCAAACGCTCAATGAGAGAAATCGTCTGCTCACCAGGCGATTCTCAATGTCCACAAAATATCGACGTTCGTATACAGAATAATCGAATGTGCGTCGTCGTGCGTGAGTATCGCTTTGCTCGCTGTCGCCAAATACATAGTTTGGAATAGCGTTTCAAGTTGGCCTCATATACATCGCTCGCGTCCACTGAATCGCTGGTTGTTGCGCGAATGTTTTCAATGTTCCTGCTGACATTGCCGTCGTCGTCGTCGTCGTCGTCGTTGTCGTTGTCATCATCGTTATTGCTCCTCCTAGTACAATGTGGTGGATTAAACTGGTCCATCAGACTGACTCATTGCACCGGATCATCGTAGTCATCGTCACTACGACGAATTTCGCTATGTTCTATGGCGTCGTACACTTCCTGGTAGTCGCAATCCGCAGCGTTGTCGATATTTCGCGGTTCTTCGACGACATTCGCTACTAATGCAGTGGCCGAGTTGTGTGATGGAGGATCCACTCGGTGAGCGACGTTGCTCACGAGAGATGATATCATAAACTTGTTTGACGTCCGTGTACGCTGCTTCTCCGTCGGACAACTCTTTTGGAGGAGAAACACGATGGAAGCCGCAGTTGCCACAGCGATACCCATTTCCTCTTCTCGGTCGTTGCGATTGTGTTCAGCTTGCTGTTGGTGTTGTCAGCGTTGAGGCCATTGGTGGCGATATTAGACACAGCATTGGTCTTGCGATCTATTGCCACTGTCGTCGTCGTCATTTGGCTTCTGTTCGATATGTTGGACGCCGCTGCATTCAGATTCTCGGAGTTCAGAATCGCCGCTGTCGTCTTCACTTGTGATGGTGGTGTACATTTCGGCATCGTCACTATTCTCTGTACGATGGGCGAGTTGTTTAGAAACGAACCATACCTCTTGAGAAAGACGTCGTAGTCGCACAGTGACAAGATAAAACAACGGTCCAACTCGATCTCGCGTTCAAGGCGATGGGTCGATATTATTGTACCAGGCGGTAACAATTTGTACGATAAATGGCCCTGTGACGACGACGTAGTCTTGAGGGATTTGCCGTCCTGCCAGATCAAACGCTGACGTCCGCTCAAGGTGTATTGCACGAGTATATGATTAAACAAACTGCCTACTTTGCTTTGGGAAAAACCGTTCAGGCGAATGCAGTGAGTCTTTGAGTGCATATATTTGCCTACTTGAAGCCACATTCCGCCGTATCCAATGTCCGCGTCACTGAACCTATCGTCGTCGTTACAATCGTCGCTCTCATCGTCATTTGTTTCGTCGCGTTGTTTTCTCTGTCGCCGCGACTCGAGATAGGCGCACCATTTCGTAGAACCGGCCATTAGTTCGTGATGCAGATCTAGAGTTTCAAATGACATTCGTTGCGCAAATAGCTCGCATGTCAGAAACAATACGAACGGTAATAGACGCTCGTCGTCGCGCGGAAAAGCGACACCGAGAGTAGACAAGTCTAGGGTGCGTTCGGAAACAGTGTGCTTCGGTTGTTTCAGTGGAACAGTAGTTTGTTAGTAATGTGCCCTCAACTAGTTCACGTCACCGAACGCTTCTCACGTACTAGATGTGACGTATAGTTCTGCTTTCAGCCATTACCAAAGAACGACCAGATACTAGGTATATTTACTAAAATGGATATTGTACTTGTAGCCGGTGCGATAACTGGTGGATATAATTTATTAAAATTAATTGTTGGAAAAACTCAGAATGAAGAGAGCAGTGAAGAAGAATACGATCGCTGGAATGAAGAGGCAGATATATTTGAAGCACGGGTACGTAAACGAGGAGATTTCAGACACGTTACGAGAATTGAAGGTTATGTAAATATAACAATACGTGACTATTCAGAAAGACAATTCAGAGAACATTTCCGAATGACTAGAGAAACATACGAAATTTTCGAGCAAATATTGGCACCTGATCTGATTAGAACAGCGGAAAGTGGAAGACATACTTTAGATGTCCGGACACAGTTACTTGCAGTTCTGTGGTTGCTTGCAACTCCTGATTCATTCAGGTAAGTTTATGTCAGATGTCTGTCGAAGATACGTATTTTTAATGTTGTAAAGAGGAAAGAAATTTAATATCTCACGGTTCTTACTTTTCTAGATCTGTGTCTGATCGCTTTGATATTAGCAAATCATTATTGCATGATTCCATGAGAAGAGTTGTGGATGCCTTGAATAATGTAGCTGACAGGTATATTAAATGGCCTATAGGTGAACGATTGGATGTTGTTAAACATCGATTTTCACGAATTGGCTCTCTTCCTGATGTCATAGGGGCAATTGGTGGATGTCATATTCCTATCCTAGCGCCAAAGGTAAGTTAACTTATTTCTAAGAATTTACTTATCTTAATTTACTTAACCTAAGTTATAATTAACTTATAAGAATAACTTATAAGAATTCATGGAAACTAAAAATATTTTTGTTATCAAATTTTGTTATCTTATTTTTATAGGTTCATCCTATTTCCTATAGAACAAGAAAAAAAGAATATGCCATTACACTGCAGGCTGTGTGCGATGCAGATCTGATATTCACAGACTGTTTTGTCGGGTTTGCTGGATCCGCTCATGATGCCAGAATTTTCAGGAACTCTGATCTCTGGCGTATAGTAAGAAGAAATGAAAATGATTTTTTTCCTAATAATGAATTCATTATAGCTGATAAAGCTTATCCGGTGTTGCCATGGTACATAGCACATATCAATAGAGGTAATATGACTGAGGTATAATCAATTGTAGAGTAGTGAACTTTCTGTTTAAAGTTTTAATTCAGATTGCAGCAAGAACTTCTTTTATATTTGTGCTGTAAGTTGCTTTAATTAAATATTGTTCCTTTATCTGTGCAGGCACAGAACAATTTTAATCAGCATCTTTCAAAAATGAGGGCGGTTATTGAAAGAGCTTTTGCACTTCTTAAGGGAAGATTCCGACGGCTAAAGTACTTGCATATGAGCTGTGCCGATCTGATACCTTATGTAATTTTGGCATGTTGTGTACTTCACAATATTTGCCTTCAAGGTTGTAAACATGATATAGATGAGTTTATAGAAGAGGGTATGGACCAGGCTGCTGGTGGCAACAATAATGCGAATGACTTAAACCCTAATTGGTTACCTAATGACCCAATAGGATTGGCCCGCCGTGAATATCTTACAACTCTTGTGGAACACATTGTATAATGAAATATATTGGTTCTGACGAAATAAAGCATAAAGGCCTATCCAGATAAACCTGTATGGCTGCATGTATAAGACTGTCAACGTGGATACTTTATGTTAGATGTTCATTGGTCAAGACGGTCTTATGTTGTAATATAGGATGTTGTAATATCATATACAGCTATGAAAGTTTGTCTGGATAAGAAAACATAAAACTTAAAACATGGTCTTTTTTATTTAATAAATTTTATACCTGAACACAAATATAGTTAGTATGTATATAGTGTAGTTTAACAAAAAAATTGTTATTCTGTGTATACAGAATAACAATTTTTTTGTTAAACTACACTACATATATACTATATAATTTTTTGTAATACACAGAAGCTTTCTTCAAACAGAACTCAGTCTTATATGATTCAAAAATATTAACAAAAACTTATGTTTCTAGATTAAGATACTTTTGAGACATACATACTAACATTTAATAGAATTTAGCAGTAGCATACATTCAGCACTATAAAAAAAGAAACACAAGGACGATTGCACCATAAAATATAGCGAACTTTACATAACAATGGTGGTTCAAATTCTGTTGACATGGTTAAGTTGAATGAGAAAACAGATAAAGGTCCGCACATAACGTCTACTTTTGAAATTCGTATAACTATCAGTATTTTTATCACAACTTTTATAAATATATTTATTTTAATAAATGAGTCTTTGCATCACAGCCTCATATGTATTATTTGAGCATCGATCATATATCACACAATTAATCATTAAAGTATCTATAATTTTACTAGTAAACAACTTAGTACAATAGTTAACTTTTGTACTTTTCGCTGTATTGTATAATACACAATCGACATCTTAATAAAAAAAGTTTAGAATATGAGTATCGACGTTTACTGTAACTTACTACTAACAAAATTGTTATATCCCAAGTAGCACACATCATTTAAGAAACATTTCTGCAAAGTTGTACAGTTATAAAGCGTTACATACGTTTAGAAAATGTGTAAACCAACATAAGTTACTTGGGATCTTACGTTTAGTTAAATCTTAATCATCTTCATGCTTTAACACGTATAACTTTATAAATTATGTAGTAGAATATTAAGGTTTCATAAGGATTAAAAAAAAACATTTTATCTATATGAATAGATCTGTTGTTTTTCGAATAACTTCCTGAAGTGATGCAATAAGTTAGAGCGAAATTAATAGAGTTCATTTTACTCAAAACTTATTGTATAATGTAAAATTTATAAAATTATATTGCACAGTTTAGAAAATTCTTTGAAAATACAAACCTTTTACATCTCGTATAAAAACAGTATTTAAAATTGTAAAACAAAGTAAACATTTAAATAAACATTAAAATGTTAACGAGGAAATACAAAAAGACTCACAACTTATCAATAAGTTTCCCCATCATTTCTTTATATGCATCAATTGCTGCCTTCGATTCAGCCATGTTCTCTCTGTGACGTCGCTCCCTCACCTCTTCTCGAGATTTCGCCTCGGAAAGAAGAGCAGTGAACCAGTCTTGCAATTCTCTTTGAACTCTTGTTATCTTCCGTTGTCTTTTCTTTGGTAAAGGACCTTTTTCACCTTCAGTTGGTGACTTATAATCTTCACTCATCTCCTCGAGATAAGTTAGATCTTTGGCTTTTATATCTGCTCTCTTCCTCTTGATAAGATTCGAGGCAACAGCAACGGGTTTAACACGACTTTTCGCCTAAAACTTCTTCCAATTCTTCGTATTGGTATTCATATTCGTATATATATACAATTTACAGGTTTTAGGATCATTCCCAGATTTATTGTTATAGTCTTTCGTTTCCATGTATTTCCTCTTTATATCCTTCCACTTGTTTTCACATTGGACAGGAGATTTTTGATTCCATTCTGGATTACTATTTTTTAATTCTTTACTAATCATAAGCCATACATCCCGGCTCTTCATATTTTTGAAATGGTTTTGGTGATCTTGCCAAAGATTAATAAAGCATCTAACTTCATTATCATCCTTCCAGGATGCCGTACTTGAAAGGTACTGCAGGTTATATTTTAATATTAGTATTTTTTTGAATATATGACAATATATTTGGACAAAACCACACGTAACATGTGGGTGATCGGACGCCGTTTTGTACGTAACGACTTTCTTTTCTGGATTTCTAGACAAAGATACAATAAAACCAACAGTATCAGTTGATAGAGTGGAAAATGTCCTTCAAGATCATATATAAATATTAAACAATGTCATAATACACTGATAGTTATATGAATTTCAAAAGTGGACAAATTAGATAATACTGACTTGATCACTTTTGAAATTCGTATAACTATCAATGTATATATGACATTGTAAAATGTTTATATATAACTTGAAGGACATTTTAAGCTGTATCGATAGATGCTATTGATTCTACTTGTAACGGTAACGCCCGCGGGGTTCGGTGCGATCGGTCGCCCCACCATCGCGCCCGGCTCGCCGCTTCCGCGACGCCTCGCTCGCCGCCGCGTCGGTGCGTTACTCGGGTGAAGGGCTAATTCAAGGTAGCTTCTCGGAAGAAATGTGTGTTCAGCGTTTCTGTGTTAACAAGTTGGGTGCGTCCCGCAAGGCGCTCCGTTTATTTAAAAGACGTTCGATACTATATGATAGATATATATATAAGTGTATGTGGGCGGCTCGCTGGCCCGGTGTGGCTTCGGCGATGTCCGTTCCTTAGCGCCCGTGATTCCTGCGTAGCCGCAAGGATGGTCCCCTATCCGCGGGATCAGAGGGGATGTTCCGCGGCCTCTTGGCGGATGGTCCGACGTCTTCGACCACGAGTCCTGTTGAGGGCGACTTACGCCAGCTGTTCTTTGGATAAGCGAGAAGTGGTTTATTCCGGGCAGCTTACCCCGGTCATAAAGTCGGACAAGCACTGATAATTCCGCGAACCGATGCTTCGGAAATATTCTACGTCGGTGGCCAACGGCTGCCGATGCAGACGGACGAACACTTATCCTCGCGCACAGGAATTTAGAAATTTATCTACGTCGGTGGCTAATTACTACCGACGCAGACGGACGAGCACTTATGAATCGCGAAACGGCGGCGAACTGCTGCCGTTTGGTCGGAAACAGATACTTAGAAATATTCTGTGCCGGTGGCTAACTGCTGCCGACACAGACGGACGAGCACGTATAAATCCGCGAACAGATACCTAGAAATATTCTGTGCCGGTGGCTAACTGCTGCCGACACAGACGGACGAATACGGTAATTTCGCGAACAGATACTTAGAAATATTCTGTGCCGGTGGCTAACTGCTGCCGACACAGACGGACGAGCACGTATAAATCCGCGAACAGATACCTAGAAATATTCTGTGCCGGTGGCTAACTGCTGCCGACACAGACGGACGAATACGGTAATTTCGCGAACAGGTACTTAGAAATATTCTGTGCCGGTGGCTAACTGCTGCCGACACAGATAAACGAATACGGTAAATCCGCGAACAGGTACTTAGAATTATTCTGTGTCGGTGGCTAACTGCTGCCGACACAGACGGACAAGTACGGTAAAATCGCGATGCCTGGTCGGCCGACGAGGCTCGGCTGCCGGGTCTTGTAAAAGTTCCCGGTGGTTCGGTACGGTGTGGAAGCTTTACTCACCGGCGGATGCCTTGCCTTCTCGTCGACTTCTCTTCACGATTCTCGCTGGAGCTCTCCTTGGTAGCTGATCTGGTGGACTCACTGTCTCTCACGGTCTGCCTCTATCTCTCGTCGAGAGCGGGTTTTATACCCTAAATTCTTCTCGACGATCGGTGGCCGATAATCGGGGGATTAGTTCCCCCCGATTTCCCGGAAAGTCGCGCATGCGATTTTCGCGAATTACCCCTTTCTGGGGGGACCGATCTTCCCCGACCGCTTCGCAGAATTTGGCTTCTTCCGGCGATCTGGCGGGTTGCCGCGGCATAGGTGTTGCCGGGCGCTTAGCGATGATTTCTCGCGATCGTGTGACGATCGGTGGTCGCCGTCGCACGATGGTAACGGGGGTAAAAACTCCTCGTTACATACTGTATTTCTGAAAAATCAGGAAAAAAGTTGTCACATGCAAAACAGTTCAATCGCCATAGATAAACTTTTACCTGTTGTCTTACCCAATTCAACCATATCAGCAGAATTTGGACCACCGTTGTCATGTATAGGTGATTTCTCAGTAAGCTGCAAATTGAAGAATTTTGCTGTCTCCTCACATATAGGCACGACGATAATATTGTGATCTATAAGATGAAACTATGAATACATTTCTACTGATAATATTGGGTGAGTGCAAAAGTTCGTGCGGAGTTTCAATAGATGGTGTTATAAGCGTCGTAAAGTGTTGTCATTAATACTTCCATCTACATATTATATAACGTTGGAAAGGTGACATCTTCAGCTGTTATTAAAAAAAAATCATTTGTTTTCATACAAACTGCTTCGAGAAATATCACTTTAAAAATGAGTATCGATAAGGTGCATTTACGGCATGTTATGCTTTACGAGTTTCGGAAGGGAATAAACGTTGCCGCAGCCGTAAAAAACATTCAGGATGTTTATCAGGATGAAGCACCAGCTAAACTGTGGAAAAATGGTTTGTTAAATTTCGGCGCGGAGAATTTAACCTTGAAGACGAGCCACGCTCTGGTCGACCTTCTGACATTGATGACGATGTTTTGCGTACTTTAGTGCTCAATAATCCGCGAATTTCAACAGAAGAAGTTGCTACAGCACTAAACGTTGACCGATCAACCGCTTTTCGGCGTTTAAAAAAGATGGGATTCGATTTGAAGCTCGATATATGGGTGCTCCATTTGCTGACCGAGAAGAACAAAATCAAGCGAATTTCTGCAGCCGTTTCTTTACTCGGGCGGCTCAATAACGAGTCGTTTTTGGATCGACTAGAGACGGGCGATGAGAAATGGGTCCTCTACAACAATGTTCAGCGCAAACGGACATGGAAACAATCAGGTGAGCATGGTGACGCAATGCCAAAGGCCAGTTTGCACCCGATGAAGGTGATGCTCTCTGTTTGGTGGGATTGCAAGGGCATAATCTATTTCGAGCTTCTCCCCGCTGGCGAAACGATTGATTCGGACAAGTACTGTCGCCAATTATCCAATCTGAATCGAGAAATAAAAGAGAAACGTCCGATTTTGTCAAATCGCAAGGGAGTCGTCTTTCATCACGACAACGCCAGACCACACGTTTCGAAAAAGACGCTGCGCAAACTGAAGAGCCTGAAATGGGATGTCTCAACGCATCCACCGTATTCTCCTGATATCGCACCATCTGACTATCACTTGTTCCGGTCATTGCAAAATTATTTAAATGGAAAAAACTTTGACTCTTTGGAGGCCTTAAAAAACGGCGTTTCTTCGTTCTTCGAATCTAAACCGCGCAGTTTTTATGATCGAGGCATCCGTATGCTGCCAGAACGTTGGGAAAAGATTATAGAAAACGATGGAGAATATATCATTGATTGAATAAAGATTTTTGTTTGCCTAATCACTGTGTGACTTTTACTCACAAACTCCGCACGAACTTTTGCACTCACCCAATACATAATGCTATATAATTGTTATAAAAAAGTCCAAATCTATATAAATATAACATTCTCAATCTGTATTGATACAAAATATGCAAGAGATACAAACTTTACAATTTCTGTTTATATTATTTGTTTTGTTTATTTATATTGTTGTTGTTTTTCTATATTGTTTATTTATATTGTTTATATTATATATTATATTATTTTAATGTCAATATAATAACTTACTTTGTACATCCTGCACAAGCAATCCTTCAGAATTAAACACGGGTAGATCCCCATTCATTACAGCACGATGCCGTCCTTCTACTAATGTAATATTATTATGCATTATTATATTTTTTTATTATTAATGCCAAATGTTAATAGGTTATATCTAGATTAATAGGTTACATCGACGATATACTATTCACCTAGTGAAATAACACGCGCCAAAACTAGATTCTCTCGCTAGTCCCACCGACTCCACGTCCTTTTTCGTCGGGTGGATTGGTGGCTAGGGATGTCACCCCACTAGTGTTTCCGAATGACTTCACACGAGTGCACAGTGAGTGTTTCCGAACGCACCCCTAATAGCGCATTGAATTGGACAAGATTATCAAAGTCACGATGCGATTGTTCAGATCGACGAGAACCAGGCACTGACGAATTTCATTGTCTTGCCTTGGAGGGTGTCAGATGTAAAACCTGTCGAGTGCAATGAATCGTGCTTCGTATCCACGTAACAATATCTTGGCGATATTCTTCAGTGCGGTTCAATCATCATGGCACAGCGCACCATTGTTACGACTCTTAAAGCGCACATTCGTTACATCGGCCAGCCATTTTTCACCCGGCTCGGATATGAACAGACCGTTTTGTAGCACAGAGTCGTACAAGTAGTACGCTACATGTTCCGCGACGCTGTTCAAATTTCGACAGCGATATCGCGCGCACAATAACTCGAACATGTAGAGCCAACGTTTATCTTTGTTAACCCATGGAGTATCGGACGAGGACGACGAAAAAACGGCATTGCTGCGCGATTGTGTGTGTGTATGCGTGTCAAATGACTGACCAACGATCGACTGATTCGGTATGCTGTCGTTCGAGAGTTTCTCACTTTTATAGCCATGGAGGGAGGTGTTTGAGACAAAGATCTGCAGCAAAAGCATTGGGTGAGAGCATAGATGCAGATGATCACGTTGCCGGCTCCGTCGTGGAGACGGTTTCGCCAAGGCTTTATATCAGCTGTTCGGAGACAAAAGGCGCGAGCCAAAATGTAAACAGCGTACCGGTAGACACGGTCTGGTTTGCATGCTGCGTGTTCACGCACATACAGTCTGTAAAGTAAGAGCGTGCACGGGTTAATGTGTAGAAAAATTTATTTTTAATGATTTTTAAGTACATGGATTTGTTATACTCAATGAGAAGAAAAATGCTGTATTAATAATGAGTCCAGTCACCACCGATATTGATAATTGCCTGGCATCTCCGAAGCATACTTTCCACTAAGTTGACTGCATATTCGTCCGGTAAAGACTTCCAAATGAGACGAATTTATCGTGTCAGTTGCTTCAAAGTGCACACTCTTTTTCCTCGAAGTTTGTGCTTGAGATATGCCCACATATTTTCAATGGGATTTGCATCTGGCGACTGCGATGGCTAATCAAGTGTGACGATGCCAAACTGCTCTTTCCACTCGGTACAAAGCTTGCTCCGGTGTTTTGGGTCGTTGTCTTCCTGTAAGATCCAGTCCTGGTTTTTTTTATGAAGCATCGTTTAGCAGTCGACAACAAACACTTCTCATAAATTTTAAGCATTAAGGTCGGGTTCCGCTTAAACAAATTCACAATTTTTTTTTCCATATTCGGCGTCACTTTGCCTATCGAGCCACGTTCTGGCAAATCATCGACATTTTTGATCTTATATTACTGAATCCACTTAGCGACGAACGATTTTGATTTTCCCATGTATTTAGCAGCCACTGCATATGACATTTTTGGTCTTTTGGGGTGGGAACAAAGGAACACAGCCTTGTAGCGCGATGCGTATGCGACACTCATGGCGGTTAACGTGTTTCTCAGGTTAGAGTTCGACGCCAACTGAATCTTTTGTGACAAAGCATTCACGACAAAGATTTCATCTATCGGCTCACGAAAAAAACTAGGACGATATTTCAAGCCAACTGCCATTTATGCCGTGCACGCTCTTACTTTACAGACTGTATATGCGTGCTTAGCGCATGTCGCACGATGTTATCGCAGCTCTCGCTATCAAGTAATCGCCTGTAGCGGGGCAGGGGGTTGCCCGAGCTATATAAGGTGGCAATTTCTGATTCGTTGCCGGCGATTGAATTAGCGGGAGCCAATGCAAAAGGCCCATCTGACCTACCGGGACAATGGATTGGAATCTATTAAAAAGAATCTTCGTGGTCCTAAGGATCGTTTGTTCGTTGTCGAGAAGTTTTTCGGAGTGGTTTGCACTGGCCCGTTTTTGGCCCGTTTTGGCGACTTCTTCACAAATGGCGGTCTTGGTTGTAATTCGGCGAGGTGCCCCGTCTGCACGTCGGAAAACGAAGCATCTTTGTTGCGCGTTTCCGTGCAGAACCACGTCGCATTTCTCGTGATGGCACTAACACGTTCTTTTTTTGTATGGTTTTCGTGTATATATCCGTTGTTGTCGTCATTAAAGTGACTTTAACGCACTCTCTGCTGTCGGACATTTTCTAGCCGCTCCGATCCCCGGTTTCCTTTCGAAATCATCGCTTTCTGCTGATCGTTTCTTTGCGATCGCTCGCGCAATCAACAGGAGGAGGGTAGCGGGAAGAAGCATAGGAGAGACGCAAGCGTGCAAAGAATGGTTGAGGTTTCAGGACGGGAGACTCATTAAATTTTGTCGCGCGTCATTTGAGATGTCCACGAGTACATGCAAGTTCTCAACGAATATCAAAATCTGTCGACTGTACACGACATGCGACAGACAACACTACGATCATGAACTCGCTTCACCGAGGCAGGTAAAACCATAGACATAATATACCTAGACTACGTGTCCGAGGAGTGGAAGCATAACTCACGTAGAAAAGGATATATTCTGTTTTTACTTCTCTCTCTCTCTCTCTCTCTCTCTCGCACATTCTCGATGGAGGAGGAATAGGGGAGACAGTTGCTAATCTGCACGACAGTACAGGCGCTGTTTTTTTCCGATATTGATCGGATTGATTGATTCCAATAGTGATCGACCTAAATCACTATGCCTTCAGCTCATCCCGAGATATGTACCCGAGGTATAGCCGCTGTACTGTCGTACAGGTTAGCAACTGTCCCTCCGCCATTCCCCTTCCATCGAGAGTGTGCGAGAGAGAACGCACAGCAAAAACAGAGTGCATTCTTTTCTACTTCTAGCTATACCCCTCCCCCCTCCTTGAAATTTGGGAGAACGCGCAGTTTAGGTATACTATGTCTATGGGTAAAACTGTATTTTTCCAGGGTTTATCCGAAACGACGAATGCGAAACTAACACACATCTAGACGGCGGCGGCGGCGGTGGTCATCGAGTATTCGTGTGAATGCTCTTTGATCACGGCGGCAAAATGAAAACGCATCTTTTGCGCGTCGCGACGCTCTTTCCAATTGATACGAAACGGAAGGTTGATTATGGAACAGAAGTACTGCGTAAACGCAACAGCGCATCTTAGTTTATACACAGGGTGTTTGAGGCCACCCGATTTTTTCGTAAACGCGACATTTTAGAGAAAAATGTTTCGGACAAAAGTTGTAGGGTTTCAAAGAATTTATTTACTGATGCTATAAATTTGATCTTGGGATAACCTGGGAAATGTCCAGTCAAGATCAACATAAAAATCTTAAATTTTTTAACTCAATTTTTATTACACTGACTTTTTCTAGCAATTAATCTGAACAACTTTTGTGTGAAACATTTTTTTATTCACCTAATATTTTTTGAGATATTTAAGGAAAACTTGATAACTTTTTCTCATATTTAGCTCACGATATCTTACTAACTATTTGTCAGAAGAAAAAGTGGTACTAGACTTTTTTGCTGTTTAGTTTCAAGAATCAAGAGACACGGTAATGTCTCGCGCCAAGTGCACGCGAGAACGAAGCGACGCGCACGGGCCTTGAGACCGGCCGTGTCTCTTTACGCGAAGCACCTAGTTGATCGGAGGCAAGATTATCGTACCGTCCAAACGGCTAATATGATTGAGTTCTAAGTAAGTTCAATCGATTCCTTAGAGTCGAATTACATGACAAAACTGTCTTTACTTTTTTCCTACGTGCACTGTAAGTCGAGAATTTTTAGTATAAAGTCTAAATCGCTAATTTTTCACGATTAAGAAACGTCCTCCAAAAGATCTCCAGTTGCATACCTTCCTCCGTTAGATGGCACTACAGACAGTGATGCCAGACAGATGGTAATGCGGCTTTGCAAGCAGCTGTTTATATGATAAATGATGACGTATACAGGTTAGGTTTTCCTTGGACGCTTTCGTATTGATTCGTATTGACAAAATACTTGTCTATCATTATTATTTATTCAAGAGACACGATAGTGTCCCAAGTGCACATAGGAGCGAAGTGATTTTATATGTGAAATACTCAGATCCATTTTTTGACTTACAAGGAGATGCCACGAACTGCTAACTCTACTTTTGAATGAGCTATAGTGCATTCGAAAGGGGAGGTCGAGAGTATAAACCGTGTCAGAGCTTTTGGGTGTATGGGCTTTAGTTTCGGAGAAAATTTATTGTAAAATGATGTATTTTTCAGCTGTACGATAAGTACAATGGATAGCCATAATTTTGCATGAAGCGCGCTGGCTATGCAGGTTAGGCGTGCGGCTACTATTTTGCATCCGTGCGAGCAGAGTTCAATTCCCCGTAGTGACAATTTTTTTTGTTTTTTTTAGAATAAATGATTGTTTATGAATTAATTGTAAATTTATTTATTTATTATTCGTTATAGTAAGAGAACGTATACAGAATGAAAAATATCAATAAATTTTGTGTTTTTATTGTACTGTGTCTTTATTCATTATAAAATTCCGACATTACTGTACAATATTGCGAGTGATAATTTATATAAAAACATTCGAAGCATAAATGGATCGCACACCATGAACATTTTATAAACGAAAACTGCGTATTGCAGATACATTTTTTCTTATGTACATCCGGTGGAAAACACAATTGATTAACATTATAAAATATGTCACGTTTATCTGCTAATTTTGACGCGTACCAAGCGAATTCAATCATTTTTACATATCGCGGAGCACATAATAAATAATGAGTTAATGATTGAATTCGAATTGCATCATATCGCGAATTTAATTCTTTCTTTTCTTCGCTAACCATAATATCCGGACAATTTTGAATACGTTTTATAATAATTTTCACTTGCCTATAAAAATAAACGTCGCAAGGTTGGCAGATTGGAGTACATTTTGGCGGTACTATTTGCAAATTGCATGTTGGTTTGTTTTCATCATTTACAAAAATTTCATTGTACATATGAATATTTTTTTGACCTCCCCAAGAGTCGACAATCATCAAGAATTGTTTCCAACATACGGTTTTACAACTGTTTTTAAATATTCTTTATACAATTGAGAGGTCAGTTTACCCGACTTTGAACAAACAACAATAACATTTTTACATAATTTTACAAGTTCGTCAACTTCTGCTTTGACACGGAATCCAAATGTGTCTCCAGGTTCTTGTAAACATACAAAAACTTTATTTAATAATATTCCGGATTTTGTCATGGAATATTGAGCAGTATACGAATGAGTTATCTTATTTAAGTCGCTTATAAAAAGTTCTATTGTTTTTTCACCCTTATGTGTGTACGTTCTTGAAACATTAGCTCGATACTCACAACCTGTTTGATCTGTATTGATAATATAATCAGAATCGTAATCCGTAGAAATTGATTGTATCAAGTTTTGAAATTGTATTGCAGATTTGGAAACTTCTTCTGGCGATTTCATTTCTCTTTTGGATACATAGCGAACGACGCGACGATTAGAAATGCCATAATTTTTAATAAAATTCGTTACCCAAGATGCCGATGCTGTAAATTGAAAAACGTTTCCTTCTGTTTCGTTGTCTGTATCTCGAAATTGCATTGCAGTAGCCATAGCCCACTGCTGTAATTGCCGCCTTGTTACTAATTGTTTATGGTCACGTGCTTCAGAAAATCGATCATAGACACATTTTTTCATTATCCAGTTTTTCTGCATAAGTGCCATCATTTATTACATCTTTTCTAAATCGTGCAATATCAGTTTTGTGGCGTAAATGTTGTTTAAATCGCTTTTGTAGACCATGAAAACTCCACGTTGGATGCTCGTTTGCGGTCATAACAATCTTTAATTTTGTATCAAAAGGCACTCTATCCTGATATGAAACTTTCTCAGGTGGCACATATTCTTCCTCCGATGTTGATGATGTCGATTCTTGCAGTTCCTCTTCTTGAATATTCTCTACTTCTTTTTCGTTTGGTGAAAAATATTCCACATCTTCTACCATCATACATTTTCCTAACATTGAAACGAAGCTTTCGAATAATTTTCCAGCAACCTCTTTAGCCGAATGAGTAAATTTTTTGGGTACTTCAGCATAAATCAAATCAAATTTTATTAGCATATCTGCAAAAAAGGAAATATCTTTGTATATTTCTGCATATGTTCACAAATGTGAGTGTTTATAAAAATATACACACAAATTATTTAATTATTGTTATTTGATTATTAAATTATTTAATTATTTATTACCTTTAAAATATGCAATGCTGTCAGTTAAATCTTCTTTTGTAATATCACACTTTGCCAATGCTTGGATATGTTCTTTTAAAGATAAATCCACACTTGACCCTTCCATTTTTATTATATAAAATCAATTTAACAAACAGGATGCTCGCAGACTTGCTTACTGATCGACACACGTGAGAACAGTGAGGGAAATCCAACGGACTTTAGGGTCACGGTCCTAACGGTTGTTGCTTATGCGCATGTGCTACAGACAAATACTAGAAACTTCTTAAAAAGTCCGTTTATATGATGCAATTCGAATTCAATCATTAACTCATTATTTATTATGTGCTCCGCGATATGTAAAAATGATTGAATTCGCTTGGTACGCGTCAAAATTAGCAGATAAACGTGACATATTTTATAATGTTAATCAATTGTGTTTTCCACCGGATGTACATAAGAAAAAATGTATCTGCAATACGCAGTTTTCGTTTATAAAATGTTCATGGTGTGCGATCCATTTATGCTTCGAATGTTTTTATATAAATTATCACTCGCAACATTGTACAGTGATGTCGGAATTTTATAATGAATAAAGACACAGTACAATAAAAACACAAAATTTATTGATATTTTTCATTATGTATACGTTCTCTTACTATAACGAATAATAAATAAATAAATTTACAATTAATTCATAAACAATCATTTATTCTAAAAAAAACAAAAAAAAGTGTCACTACGGGGAATTGAACTCTGCTCGCACGGACGTAAAATAGTAGCCGCACGCCTAACCTGCACAGCCAGCGCGCTTCATGCAAAATTATGGCTATCCATTGTACTTACCGTACAGCTGAAAAATACATCATTTTACAATAACTTTCTCCGAAACTAAAGCCCATACACCCAAAAGCTCTGACACGGTTTATACTCTCGACCTCCCCTTTCGAATGCACTATAGCTCATTCAAAAGTAGAGTTAGCAGTGGCATCTCCTTGTTAGGTACGCATTAATTAATACTTGTCATCTGAAACTTGTCTCTTTATAAAATACTGAGATGATTGTTTAAAGTTTGATTTAAATAAATGTAAATATCACATTATGTATCATTTAACTGAAACATTTGAATCGAACTTTGAATAATCATTTGAATATTTTATAATGAGACAAGTTTCAGATGACAAGTATTAATTAATGCATACCTAAGTCAAATGAGATCTAAGTATCTTACACTTGGTGTAGGTAACAAATATAACTGAATTCTTTGTGTTGAACTTAAGAATATATGTGCATGAGATACGCATCATTTAACTGTCAAGAAAAAGATCTTTAAAACTTGATGAAAATGTTAGCAATTCACTATTTTTTATAATAATTCATTACTGCTTCAATTACTAGAGTGGTATCAAGTAGTTTTTGAGTACTGTTGAGTTACTGTTACAGTTGCACTTTACTTAAAGTGATTAATATCTGTACTAAATACTTCCTAAAAACAGAAAACTTCTAACGTAACAGTACTACGCAATATGTATTCATTGTTTATTGAAAAACTTGCTGTCACTATTACTAATTCTACAAAAACTACAAAATTCTACAAAAAAATATAATATACAATATAGTATAATATAATTCAAACTTTTGTGGTTATAAATGCATGTAGAATACAAATATATGAGGTAAGTACCAACCTATCAAGAACAAAATCTTCAAAACTTGCTATCACCACTACTAATTCTGCAAGAACTACTTGTCACCACTCTGATAATTTGAGGAGTATTATAGTGTTACGTCCTAGAGGAGGAACGCAACCTTTTCGTTTGCAAGTAAGACGAACCTCGTTCGTACACGCGTGTCAGTGAACGAGTCAGGGACCTGACGGGTCCCTTTACTCGAGCACCGACGTACGACGAGCGGTCCGTTTTTCGGTCAGGGACGCGAATCCTTTTACCGGGGATAGGACCATGAGTTGACTGTTGGAAGGGTGTATGTGATTTTGAAATCAATTGGAAAAAGAATGAAATATAAACAGATTTATTAAAATGAGTATAATAACAAAATGAATTACGGCGCGGTTTAATACAATTGATGAATGACTGTGTATGTGTATGTGTGTATGTATGAGAAGTGAAAGAAGGAGGAAATAATAAAAAAAAAGGAAGGAATATGAGTAAAGAGTTAGTCGGGTGAGGGGGAGCGTGAGTGGTCGGGTGAATTTAAGGGAGTGGATAGTTCGGAGAAGCAAACTGGTGAATAAGATATCGAAGGGGTTGAAGGCGGGGACGCGTGTGTAGGAGAAGAAGGCGGAGTATCAGGGGAAAAACGAAGAAGAAGGTAAGGGGGTAGGAGTGTAGGATCCGGGTGATAATCAGTTCCTAACGCTATATTAACTATGTCTCGGAGGTAGTGGATCTGAGACGTAAGTTGGTCTGGATCGCTAATATCAAAAACTGCCTCGAACGTTCGGAAAACGTGGTGGAGGGTTATTCCTATGTTGTAATAATGACCCACTAAAAACGGATTTCAATAATATGGGGAATTAATAAGATAGTGGTAGAAAACTTCATCTAAACTTCATCTAAAAACTTCCTGACTATACGTGCAAAGTGCGGTGGTGCACCATCCTGTTGGAAGAACATCCTTCGCCTATTTTCCAAGTCTACGTTCTCCAACAAAAGAGGCAATTGGTCTGTGAACAAATCGAGGTACGTATTTGCATTCACAGTACGTTCGAAAAAGAATGGACTGACCAAGTATCCATTAACAATCAACACCGCTGGAGCCTCAATGTCTGGTGCGGGATTGTTAATGGATACTTGGTCGGTCCATTCTTTTTCGAACGTACTGTGAATGCAAATACGTATCTCGATTTGCTCACAGACCAATTGCCTCATTTGTTGGAGAACGTAGACTTGGAAACCAGGAGAAGGATGTTCTTCCAACAGGATGAACAGGACAGAAAGGTACCCGAACCGATGGATTGGTCGAGAGGGTCCGATTGCATGGCCTCCTCGTTCTCCTAATTTGACGTCACTCGATTTTTATCTCTGGGGCTATTTGAAAGAAGTTGTTTTCAAAGAAGAACCAACAACAAGAGAAGATATGGAAAATCGCATAAGACGAGCTTGTGAAGCGATTCCACGAAATGTCTTGCTCAGCACAGTGGCCCATTTCCAAAGAAGGCTCAATTATTGCATAAATGCTAACGGTGCAACTTTCGAAAACCTTTTGAATAGCTAGATTAACAATAGCAAAGTATGCATAGTGAGAGGCAAGGGGACTCACTCTAAACAAGCACCCTGAAAGAGGCAGAATTCTACCACGTCCACGTCGTTGTCTCTGGGTAATGCTAAGTGTAGAAGATAATTTAGAAATCCCCGTATACAGATACAATTTTCGCATGAATACACGTACAAGTTCCTTTTGACTTTGAAATGACCTCAAAACATGACATTTGATCTTATCGATCATACCATATCCTATTCTAAAATTTCCCGCTCTTTCCAAATCCGGGGTCGAAAATAGGCAATTCCATTTAAAAAATGTTATTTGACCTTCAAATAACCCCTAAGGTCAAAGTCAAGGTCAAATTCAAGGATATGGTCATACGTCCCCCACCTTGTCCAACAACTTTTGTATGAAACTTTTTTCACTATTTCGCTCACCGGTCGAGTTATTCTCCATTAAAGGTTAAAATGGTCCACCCTATATATGTATATATTCCTATTATAGTTATATTAGGAGAATATAAATCCGCGAGAGGAAAGAATTTTTACTAATTAAATCTACAGGACGTAACAATAGGAAGTATTGAGTTGATATCGATGATTTTATCAAGTTTTGAAGATGCTGTTCTCGACAGGTTAATGTCGCTTACTTTGTGTACATGTATGCTACATGCATTTATAAGGTAATCACAAGTTTTAATTATATTATACTATTAATAAAAAATTTTGTGGTTTACTTGTGAAACATGTAGAATACATGTGCAAGAGGTAAATGACATTGAATTATCAAGAAAAGAATCTTCAAAACTTGGGTTAACCGTTACCAACTCAGTACTATTTTAATAATTTAAATAATGTAAAAACCATTTGTTACTTAAACCACTCTGGTAATTTAAGCAATAATGAATCTATAGGAGGTTGTCAATTAATATCGCAAAAAAATTTTTATGATTAAAACAAAAAAGGAAAGAAAGCACAACGCTCTGTAACATAGGGGATTAAACTAACATTGTAACATAGACAACTAAAATTTATTGCAGTCTTATCCCAGGTAGAACAAAAAATCATAATAATATCATTATGATATCAAAAAAAGTCTTTTGAAGACAAATCAAGATTATGTCATTCGATATAGCTTTTGTGATGGTTTGGTGGTTTTTTGATATTAAAATGATGTTATGGTGACTTTTAGAACTGTACATTAAAATAGAAAGTCACAATAACATCAAAGTCAAAATGACAAGAAAATGATCTGACATTTTAGAGATATATTTCTAAAATGTTTTTTGGACATGTATTGTAACGTGGCAGCTTGGGGCGCCCGTTACAGAACATATATTCGGCGATAAAGTCGGTAATTTGGCGGCGGAACGCCCGTGCGAGCGGGGCGCCCGCGAATTTTGGCATAAGACGCCGGGGGTCTTCTGGCGATTGAGGCGAACGGGGAGAGATTCGGCGAGACGGCGGGGCACGGCGGCAGGACCGCGCAAAGCTCCCTGGGAGGTCCCGCGAGTGGGGGCCTCCGAGCCGATGTCCCTGCGAAGATCGGAAGGATTCTTCCTATTCCGCTGAGGGATCTCGAGCGAGCGAGCGAGCGAGCGGAAAACGAGCGAGCGAACGAGCGAACGAGCGAGCGGAGAGAGAATGAGCGGAGGGCGAACGAGCGGAGAGAGAACGAGCGAAGGGCGAACGAGCGGAGAACGAGCGAGAACATGGAGCTGGACCGGAAGGAGGAAGCCGCTGCGTAAGCCTCCACCAACTTTCAATCTCTCGCGAAGGTGGCCGGGTCTTTCTCCGGAAGATCGCGGGCTAAACGGTCGGTGCGGTCGAGACCCGACTGATGTGTAGCGATTGCGGTACTTGGCGGAGTCCGTCGGACGGCGAAGCCGTCGACGGCTCGAGCGGGCTGTATATTTGCGCGTGCGGAATTATCGGGCGGACGGAAGCTAGCCGTCCCGTCCACCGCGTTGTATGATTTATAATATATGTTGCATGTTCTAGCAAACAGACGAGACCGTTTTCTTGTTATTGCGCCGGTAATCTAGTTGACGAACCCGTCCACCTCTGACTTAAATAACGGGGAGCTAGTCGGTCCGGCACGGGGCAGAATCGGGAATCGCGATCCGATGGTAAAGTTCGTGACATTTGCGAGGATCGGTGGTACGGCCGTCTCCGTACCTGACGCCCAATAACTTGGTAATATTTAGCTCGGTAGAAGATTCGGTCGGATCGGACCTGCCGCGTTTCGCTACCGGCGGAATTCCTGCGACGGAAAATCTTGCGCGGATCTCATCTCATTTCGTGATCTCATCTTGTTTAGTGAAAAACGTCGCAGTATATGTATTTGTGTATGTATTTATACATGTATTTGTGTATGTATAGATAAGAAACATAGGATAAAAATGTGAATATGAATATTTGGGTGTTATTTTGAGAGTTTCCTTAGGTGTTATTTTGAGGGTTTTCGTTGAACGTTAATCCTCATTGGTGTAACCTTCAATTGACAATCCGAAATCACACCCAATTTGAGTGTCTTTTCGGTGTATAACACCCAAACTTGAGCGTTTTTTATCGGTGTTTAACATCCAAAGTTAAGCGTTTTTTGAGTGTTAACCAAAATTGAGGGTTTTTTTATAAGGGCTAATATACATATATGTTATATGAACTATTCTTTGTATGAAAATCTACAGTTTACGTTACACATAAGATTCCTGAAGATAATAACGTCATCAAACCTCAAAGATTCTTAAAAATATCGCATATGTTATTTTACACAGATAATACAAATATATTCTGTAAATATTATATAAATATTTTTCGAGAACATTAGAATATTCGCACAATATACCGATAAGATGAAAAAACATTTTATGCATATATGTAGAATGTTAAATTGAGATTAGTTTTAATATTTTATGTATGTGAAGAGAACATGCAGTAATATATTCAAATAATATCCGAAGAAGATTATTGATACTATGTAAAAAATGTTCATAGAATGTTCATAGAATGTTTGAAAGACGAATGATCTAAATTGTACAGTCGTTTGCAAAACAGTATTGCCATTTATTTTTGGTGCAATTTTAAATCATAGCCGATGGTTCAATGAGAGAATTTATTTTGTCAAAAGTTCCAGGCACACTAAATGCATATATTCTAATGGAAATCTGCTAATCATATCAACCAAAGGTATTCTTTCTAAAATTGAATTACCTATATGATATTTTAGTTGGACTCTGTTACGAAAATTTTCATCCGTTCTTTTAACACAATTAATTTTAGGGTAACATATCCTTCCTTTTATATATTTTCCTTTTTGCGTACATTTTGTACATGAAAAAAATCCAGTATGGCCTTTACAATAAGTATTAAGTGATTTTGCTGGAGTCTCACAAATAAATGTTTTAATTGCAAATGGTATCATATGGTTTTTATAAATAAAATCTTCTTCTGATAATTTTATAGCTTCTACTGTAAAGTCTTCTAAGAAATCATTTACGTTACTAGGCTTTTCATAACCTATCACTCCTATATATTGAGGATATTCATGCATCGAGTATAATATGGGATATATTTGAGTGTCAGAACTTTTGCTAAGAGGTAAACCATCAATGTTAACTAATAAATTTAATTTTTGTGGTTGTTCCTCTAACAAATTGATAAGCTTCTCAACTACAGACTGAACTCCTATGTGTGAATAAGTGCCTGAACCTACAGGTTTGCTGAATATATGTCGAGGAGTATGGAGCAAAGTTCTGGAATCCTGAGGCACACAAATATTAGCTTCAGATTTTAATAATTGTAGCAAATTTCGTAAAGCTGAATGTGAAATGTTATGCGATACTGCCCATAATCGTAATTTATTGATAAAATTATTTTCATTATCTTTTACTACATTTAGTCTCAGATCTATTGAAGCATTGCATTCTGTCACCAAAATATCACCAAAATTACCCAAGGAATCTGAAGTATTAGAACAGTCTGTTCTAATACTTCTTTACTATTATCACATTGCAATTCTATATTTTCCATGACTATTTTATTGGGTTCTGAAATATTGTTATTAGTATCACATATTGATACATTATCAGAATCACTTGAATAATTTTGTGATAAATCGAAACATGTTGCGGTTCCTCTCTTTATTTTTCTATATAGTGTTGCTTTAGAGAATCTACGTTTTATATTAATAATAATCTTAAAAGTAATATTGTTTAACCTCTAAAAATGATTGTGCAGTGTGTGTGTGTGTGTGATGGTGGCGCTTTGGTTATTTTTCACACAATATAATACACAAATCACGCTTTTATAATTCTACAAAAAAATAAAAGTATATTTTTATTGCAGGAAAACAAAGAAAATGCACAAGGTATAAATATAACATCAGACTAACTTTAATCATAGCGGGCCGTCAAATGTTGTTTATTATACTGTTCCTTATACTACGCTTTCTATTGGTCTGTTCTTTTCAGCTGCACTACTACACGTCCGGGCGGGGGGGACTAGGTTTCCCTGGTCCTCCCCGCGCGGTCGGACAGGTAGGACAAGGGGGAGTGGCGTCCCGGTTGGAGCCGGGCCCACTCCCCCAAAACCCTCCCCCCTTGACTAGTAAGGAGGGGGGGTAAGGAGGAAGGGTGGATGTCCCCTTCCTCCTAATAGGTGATACCAGAAGGCCAACCAGTGGGGCAACCCACCGGGGACCGCGCCCTGGACTCCCTTTGTGAGACAGGGCGCGGTACGTTGATGGCGTGGGGTTCCCGGAGAGCCCTGGGGCCGGGGGGTTAGGGAGGGAATGCGGGAGCAGTTCCCCTAACTCCCCACCCAACGGCCCGACAGGTAGACATCCCGCAGGGGTTTTAGTCGGTAGGAGTCCGACATAACCCCCTCCCCCCCAAGGGGAGGGGGTATCCATGATGGATTTCCCCTGCGTTACCAAAAAAAAAAACAGCTGCACTACTACACGCACCAGTGTAACAGTGCAGCTGAGAAAGACAGACCAAGAGTGGCGTGCTCGTTTGAATTTGTTGCTGTGACTAGTTTTATTACATTCAATGAACATTTATGGAGTATTAATATAATATCTCTACTGACGATTTTTATAATATTTTAAGCAGATTTATAGACTATTCTACAAAATAAAAATATTCTATTAACATTTATACATGATTTTGTTGAGAAGATTCTTATAACAATTGTCATGCACTAAGCAGGACATTGACGAATTATTTATAATTAATAGGCATTAATTATATTGGCGAAGGTGCTATGCGAAGCACTTCCGCCACACCTACGCCGCACGTGTTGCAAGGTAAGTATCATGCCACACAGGACAAAGTCCAAAAATGTCCAAAAACAGGCAGCAGGCAAATAATGCACTGTCTGCATGGATAAAAGTCGGAAGCAGCGCGATGCTTCCGCCAGATTTGCAAAATTCCTTCGGCGACGAGTCTATAAATCGACTTCTGTCACCGAAGGGAGCCAGAGCCAGACCACCGGCCGACCGAATCAGATTCTATCTCTAAAACTACGTTTTGTAACGCGCTAGCAAAGGGTTAAGGGGATCCTGGAGTCGTCTGTTTTACCGACAAATTGACTCAGTTTTCTTAAACACTATTCTTTTTATTAGCTATACAGATTGAAAAATCTTTTTGTACAGCGAAAGTACTTATAATAACGAAGTGTGGAAAGCAGAGTTTTATGTAAAATTTAATGAAAAATTAAAAAATTACAGTTTTCGTTATCATGTTCTGCATCAGCTCGTAACTTTACTTATTAATTATAAAAGTTCTGCAGTTTATCCATGCAAAAGCTTTTGCTTCCGTACTAGCCATGATATGAAAGAATAATACTAAAGTAATAGAAATGAGCTCAGAGATCAGTGTAAAAAGAATAGTGTTTATGAAAAAATGGTTTGGGTGTGTGTGTGTGGAATATTTTTCCTACATTTTGGGGTAAAACAGAACAGAAGATTAGTTCCGCATAATCGTAATCGATGGAGCTGCAGGTAGACACAATCGTACTATCCTTGTCTGTTTCATGCGTAGAGTAATATTATGATAATGAAACTATAGTTGTTAAATTTTTTGTCGAATTTTACATAAAACTCTGCTTTCCAGACTTCGTTATTATAAGTACTTTGATTGTGCAAAAGGATTTTTCAATCTGTGTAGCTAATAAAAAGATTAGTGGTTGAAACTTTCTCGTATCTTTGTTCCCTCGATTGCACGCTCATTAGGCCGCGTTCACAGTCAGTCGGAACACATTGTCGTATGTCGCAGGTATGTCGTACGCACCAATCACAACCTCACATGTGGTGTCTACATTAAATTACATTAAAATTAAATTAGCTATATATAAATATATATATAATTAATATGTGTATATATATATATACATATATATATATATATATACAGGGTGATTCAAAACAACCTTCCGTTATTAAAAATATAAAATCCTGATAAAATTCTAAAACAACTTTTCCTCTTGCAAAATTTTGGCAAAAGCTTAGATTTTAAATTACTAACAAAAATAGTAGACCTATTGCGGGTCGGGTACAGGAGGTAGACAGGTGCGGCGCAACTCACCGTCAGACGTGGGCGCTAACGCGGAGTACCCGCAGCAATCAGCTGATCACACTACATATGTTATACACTAGCTACGTTCCAATATTCATTGCCAGCATAAAAATCTGTATTTTCTGTGACGTTAGGTGATTGTTATAACTGGCAAAAATTTTGGAAAACAGCCAGGATTGTACGCGCACACACATGCAAGCACGTTCTCGATCTCTCCGAGTCTTTCTGTCTCTTTCTCACTCATTCACTCGTATTAATTGCACGACCAATGCGAAGCGGCGGTCGTGCGTGGTGGGGGATGGACCAATGGACATCCCGCGACGATCGTATAAATGCGTTGAAACAATCGATGCGTTAATCAATAGTCCTGCGGTTATTGGAAGCGTTAACGTCAAGACGATATGGCAGCATACACGAACGAAGAATATTATGACATGCTATTGACACTCAGAGTCTGTCACGGCCAGGTCGCCGCTGCTGCTCGAAGATACGCCGAGCTGTACTCCAACCGAGCAAGACATCCGTCGCACCACGTTACAGATACAAAAATATTACTTAATACTGCATAAATTCCACAAGACGTGGAATCCGGTTGTGTATCAACATTTTCAAAAATGATGTTACTTTCGCTTATTTGCGGATAACGGCGATGAATATAATTTTTCTCTTTAATTACCAACTTATCGTACATACAGTTAGGTAAACTGTCGTACACGCAAAGTTTGGTGCCGAGGAAAATGCATCGCCAATGATCACTGCAATTACCTTCAATGATCTATAAGCTCTTATTGCTCTGACTAGTTACGATTATATGTGGTAATTCTAAATATAGCATACTTTATGTTTCAAATGCAGAAATTTCTCTTACGACGCGTAAAAATCGATCCAACGATTCGTCGTTTAACTTGCTGCATCTAGGCAAGACATTTTCTTTCACGAAAGAAATAGGAGCAATCATGTCACCCAGAATTTTTTTATGTCTCACCACATCATCTGTTGTTAGATCTCGTTTGTCATTTGAGTAACTAACAATGACACAATCGTCATCTTGCTCCAAATCTAGAGAAGCAGTAGTTTGCAAAACATTTGATTTTAATCGTTTGCTCTTTTGGATGCTTCTCTTTCTATATCTCGTCGGTTAGTTTTTCGACTAATAAATTTTTTGCTTGTTCTTTAGCTTCCATTATATATCTTGGATTTCTAATTGGCATATGCCTATTATGGCGGTTGTCCAAGATTTTCGGAAGCATGCATTCATTATAGAAGCGTGTCAAATAGGGCAGCATTTTATTTTTCCAACAAGCAACGTCTTTGTTAATACGTAACGTTTTAAAACCTTTTGGCGTCCATATAACAAAAATGCAATAATCTAGCTGAGTTATATTCAATGCCCTTGAACCTGATAAAAATATCGGTGATTCCGATTCATTTCATCAAGATTTTTTCTATCAAAAATGCCTCTCAATTGAGGCAAAGTATTTATAGCTTCGTCTGCTGTTAAATGCTCAGCTGACAAAGGACATTTGATATGTATATATATATATACATTGGGTGAGTGCAAAAGTTCGTGCAGAGTTTCAATAGATGGAGTTATAAGCGTCGTAAAGTGTTGTCATTAATACTTCCATCTACATATTATATAACGTTGGAAAGGTGACGTCTTCAGCTGTTATTAAAAAAAAAAATCATTTGTTTTCATACAAACTGCTTCGAGAAATATCACTTTAAAAATGAGTATCGATAAGGTGCATTTACGGCATGTTATGCTTTACGAGTTTCGGAAGGGAATAAACGTTGCCGCAGCCGTAAAAAACATTCAGGATGTTTATCAGGATGAAGCACCAGCTAAACGAACTGTGGAAAAATGGTTTGCTAAATTTCGGCGCGGAGAATTTAACCTTGAAGACGAGCCACGCTCTGGTCGACCTTCTGACATTGATGACGATGTTTTGCATACTTTAGTGCTCAATAATCCGCGAATTTCAACAGAAGAAGTTGCTACAGCACTAAACGTTGACCGATCAACCGCTTTTCGGCGTTTAAAAAAGATGGGATTCGATTTGAAGCTCGATATATGGGTGTCCCATTTGCTGACCGAGAAGAACAAAATCAAGCGAATTTCTGCAGCCGTTTCTTTATTCGGGCGACTCAATAACGAGTCGTTTTTGGATCGACTAGTGACGGGCGATGAGAAATGGGTCCTCTACAACAATGTTCAGCGCAAACGGACATGGAAACAATCAGGTGAGCATGGTGACGCAATGCCAAAGGCCAGTTTGCACCCGATGAAGATGATGCTCTCTGTTTGGTGGGATTGCAAGGGCATAATCTATTTCGAGCTTCTCCCCGCTGGCGAAACGATTGATTCGGACAAGTACTGTCGCCAATTAACCAATCTGAATCGAGAAATAAAAGAGAAACGTCCGATTTTGTCAAATCGCAAGGGAGTCGTCTTTCATCACGACAACGCCAGACCACACGTTTCGAAAAAGACGCTGCGCAAACTGAAGAGCCTGAA
The DNA here is from genome assembly GCF_003227715.2 of Harpegnathos saltator. NCBI lineage: Eukaryota > Metazoa > Arthropoda > Insecta > Hymenoptera > Formicidae > Harpegnathos > Harpegnathos saltator. Next base: position 74,434 of record NW_020230288.1, read on the forward strand.
ATGGGATGTCTTAACGCATCCACCGTATTCTCCTGATATCGCACCATCTGACTATCACTTGTTCCGGTCATTGCAAAATTATTTAAATGGAAAAAACTTTGACTCTTAGGAGGCCTTAAAAAACGGCGTCTCTTCGTTCTTCGAATCTAAACCGCGCAGTTTTTATGATCGAGGCATCCGTATGCTGCCAGAACGTTGGGAAAAGATTATAGAAAACGATGGAGAATATATCATTGATTGAATAAAGATTTTTGTTTGCCTAATCACTGTGTGACTTTTACTCACAAACTCCGCACGAACTTTTGCACTCACCCAATATATAAATTATAAATTAAATTAACTATATATATATATAAATTATATATATATATATGTGTGTAACTAATTTAATTTAAACGTAATTTTATTGAAGACACCATATGTGAGGTTGTGATTAGTACGTACGACATACGTGCGACATACGACAACGTCTTCCGACTGATTGTAAATGTGGCTTGATGAGCGTGCAATCGAGGGAACAAAGATACGAGAGAGTTTCAACCACTAATCGTTTTATTAGTTGCACTGATTGAAAAATTCTTTTGCATGATGAAAGTACTTATAATAACGAAGTCTGGAAAGCAGAGTTTTATGTAAAATTCGACAAAAAATTTAACAACTACAGTTTCATTGTCATAATGTCAGGTGTAGTAAAAAGAAATCCATTATTTTTGCATGAAATTGAAGGCTTTAATTACCATAGTTAGAATGATCCGATTTAGGTCAAATATGCGCCGTTTTGTTCGATAACTTGTTGCCATTTTGAAGGTAATTTCATTATGCCTCTCTCATAGAAGCCCTCGTCCCTATTGGCAAAAAATTGAGACAGTCGATTTTCACAAGCCTCTCTTGAAGCGAATTTTTCACCAGCAAAATTGTTCGCCATGGACAGGAACAGATGGTAATCATTTGGTGCCAGGTCCGGACTATAAGGTGGATGCATAAGAACCTCCAACCAAGCTCCCGGAGCTTCTGGCAAGTCACTATCGATGTGTGTGGCCTGGCGTTGTTCTGATGGAACACAATTCCTCTCCTATTGGCCAAAGCTGGCCGCTTCTGGGCGACTGCTTCCTTCAGACGGTCCAATTGTTGACAGTACAGTTCCTAGTTAAGAATTTTGCCGTAGGGGAGCAGCTCATAGTAGATAATTCCCTGCCAATCCCACTAAACACACAGCAAAACCTTCCTGGCCGTCAATCCTGGCTTGGCCACCGTTTCCGCCGGCTCACCGCGATTCGACCACGACCGTTTTCGCTTGACGTTGTCGTAAGTGATCCATTTTTCTTCACCAGTGACCAACCGCTTCAGAAATGGGTCGATTTTGTTGCGATTCAGCAGCGATTCGCAGATGGAAATTCGGTCCATGAGGTTTTTTTGCGTTAACTCGTGTGGCACCCATACATCGAGCTTCTTTTTGTATCCAGCCTTATTCAAATGGTTCCAAACGGCTTTTTGTGCAATCTTTAGCTCTTGGGCAATCGAAACAGTGCTTACATGACGGTCGGACTCGACAATGTCCATGATTTTATCGATATTTTCGACAATTGGCCTTCCAGTGCGTGGTGCATCTTTGACATCGAAATTACCGGAACGGAATCGACGAAACCAAAATTACGCGTGATTGGCTGTTACAGTATCAGGACCATAAACATTATTCACATTTTCAGCCGCCTGGCTTGCGTTTTCGCCTTTATCGAAGAAAAACTGTAAAATATAGCGTATTTTCTCTTTGCTAGTATCCATCTTTGACGCGCGCTCAAACAAAACTGAGTCAACTAATCACAAAACTGTGAGAAAAGTTTTTTTAATGCGAAATTTCATCTTTCTAACGCCATCTAGTGGAACCCGATCGGACTTATATAACGCGAGATACAGATAACTAAAGCCATCTATTGGAAAAATAATGGATTTCTTTTTACTACACCTGATATTAATGTTGTATAACTTATTCTCTATTCACTGGTAGTTTATAACTAAATAAAAAAAAAAATATATATATATAATTAGAGCAATTGAGATAAATTGCATGGTAATGTGCTGTATCTTGAAAATTAACAACTTTTTCTATCAGATATCGTGATTATGACAATACAGGAACCTCAAAGATATTATTAACTAAATTTATTAAATTACAAATTGCAGTGAAGGGTAACACATATGTATAACTAAATTTTGAAATCATTAACATAAGTTCGCCAGGACTTGTTCTCGCCGGAGATGTTATCTTATGCAAAAAGTTAGCATTTGATATAAAATCTAAAAGATTCCGAGGATTTTTCGTTGAGGCAAAACTGCTATTATCTTCTTCATTATAAAATGTGCACTCATCAGGAAAACAAAATGTTTCAGATTTTTCAGATTGTATCTACAAGAATAAAATTATTGTAGAGTTTAGATATACTTAATACTATTAAAACATTTATATATTTGTATTAAAAAATCTAATATTTGAGCACATATTTATAATATTATGTTATATATTACCTTAAATACATTTTTATGAGCTGTTATTTCCCAAGCGATATCCATGTTATTAGAAAAGATTGTCGTACGACAAATGTAATATTAGCCTTAAAGCATATCATAGAGGAGCCATGAGGGCGCCTGCGCAAAATTCTGTTTCTTTCACACACAAAGAACTTTCTTTTCTCCCTTCAATTCCTTCATATTTTCTTTCAGCCAAAGAATCTTAAGACGTGGAAAAATCTGATCTCGCAGAAGAGAGTGCTTTCGCTCCCCTTAGCTCCATGTTTTGAAATGATACAGCAGCCATAGAATATTAGAATCCGACCTGTATACCGGACTTGATATTAATTCAATAACGCACTTTTCTGAAGATTGAATGAACACTTGACATCCTTGTTTCCGGTAAGCTATTACTGATTTTTGGTAATTATAATTTATACAAATATGTCATACAAGTTTCTGTTTGTTTTCATTGTACATAATATCAAGATAATACTAATATTATGATATCCTATACCAGATAACATAAAGATAATATCATGACTGATGTCTAAAAAGACATAACCTCAATAACATATATTAAAATGAAGATAAACAATGAGATTGTTTTTGTTGTACAAAATTACTGAAAAATCGTCCAATGTAAAATATTCTCCTTCTTCATTATTTCCTTCCTGTTATTTATATTGAAAATAATAATATAATATATAATAATATAATACTATAATAATAATAATGATAATTTACATTAAAAATAAAAATATAATAATACATTTATGGTAAATTTGTATCGCATAAAATAAATTGTCTTGTTTGTCACTCGGGTAAATCGCGTGGCTAATACAGTGTTGCGGGTTGAATCTTAGAATTAACCCGTAGAACGCCGGGATCGCCCAGATCTTGGGCGCTAGAGCGAGTACGACTGGAGCCGACGAAATCAGCCAAAAAGGAGAGGACCGGTCGGTTCTCTGGACAATAATGTGTTCGAGTCTCCGATTCCGAAGCGTTTATTAGCGTTGACCCAGTACAGCGGCTTGTAGATCGCGAACAATGAAGTTGTGTCTCAATAACGAGACGGAGAAAATAATCACGCGCCGGAGCGACGCGTTGTTGAGATTCGACGGTAGCCGAACGGAACTTGAGAATTGAGTTCGACAGCCGGATTCTGCCGAAAATCTATCGTCATGATATTGATCGTGATATTTATAATTTTATATCGCTGATGCGGCTCAAGCCGATTGGCAGATTTGTACACATCGTTGGTTGACTGACACAAAGATCTAGACGGTAAATACATTGTTTTGCCGTTAGTCACGAGACATTAGACTGCCGCACGTTTCTTCTGATGGAAAGAGCGTCATTGTCACCGACACAATGAGACAGTGTAACGCGCCGAGACAATACCAGGCGGCAAGACAAAGATCGAGCAAATAATTCGTTTGTAAACATGGGTGATTTGCCCGAGCGGTGACTCGCTGTTACCGGCGTCCAGCACACGCTCCGCGAGAATCCGCTGGACGATTTTAATGAGCACGCAGAACCGCCGATATGATTTTCCAATTCGGAACATACAGCCTTTTCGGAAGGCTGGAAAACTAAGACGGGGGAAAATAACCGAGTAGAGTGTTTCGGACTGTATTAGGTAGAGATCCAATAATTTGAATTTGGTAAAAACTCAACTGTATTTAATCACAATACTTAAAAGTCTTAATATTCTAATGAATCTGATCTTTCGCGGAATCGTCTCACCTTTTTCGATATAGAATAATATTTAACACACATAAGAAATAATAACATCAGAAACAAGACGCAGAGACTTATCGCGAGGTAAACACGGATCTATTTTCGCCATAACATTAAATAGCTGTTCGAGATTTCGCATGTTTATCAGCTTGTTGCATGACAACAAACTATTGACAGTCGGTGTCACTTCCTGGTTTTAAATTCTGCTATAGCTTAGTCTTTGCATTGCGAAGCGATACCGAAACACAAATTAATGTTTACTATTATTTACTAACAAATTAATTATTACCTTATCATGTCTTGGATGTCTTGTAGCATATTTTTTAGCCTGGACTTTTGTGAGGAGCTAATTCATTTCATCACCTTGCATCAAATATATTTTTTTGGACTTAATAGTTTTCTCCATTATTTAAAACAATATTCTGTCACAATATTTTTCAGAAGTACACTTAATGCTACAAACAATGTATACAGTTGCAAAGAAATGTTACAATTTAGGATATCATAGAATTAAATTATATTACATACTTATGTATGAATATACTTCTAATATTATAATATGTTCATTATTATAAAAGATTAACACAGTATAAAAATATATTGTTATCATTAATATTAGATTTTTCAGTAATTTTGTACAACAAAAACAATCTCATTGTTTATCTTCATTTTAATATATGTTATTGAGGTTATGTCTTTTTAGACATCAGTCATGATATTATCTTTATGTTATCTGGTATAGGATATCATAATATTAGTATTATCTTGATATTATGTACAATGAAAACAAACAGAAACTTGTATGACATATTTGTATAAATTATAATTACCAAAAATCAGTAATAGCTTACCGGAAACAAGGATGTCAAGTGTTCATTCAATCTTCAGAAAAGTGCGTTATTGAATTAATATCAAGTCCGGTATACAGGTCGGATTCTAATATTCTATGGCTGCTGTATCATTTCAAAACATGGAGCTAAGGGGAGCGAAAGCACTCTCTTCTGCGAGATCAGATTTTTCCACGTCTTAAGATTCTTTGGCTGAAAGAAAATATGAAGGAATTGAAGGGAGAAAAGAAAGTTCTTTGTGTGTGAAAGAAACAGAATTTTGCGCAGGCGCCCTCATGGCTCCTCTATGATATGCTTTAAGGCTAATATTACATTTGTCGTACGACAATCTTTTCGAATACGTTGATTGGTTAACAAATAGAATATTTCTAGGATTGCTTCGCGTACGCCAATCAATGTATCCGAAAAGCTTGTCGTACGACACATGTAATATTAGGCTGAGATCTGGTCTACAATATGTATTGTGAGCTGTAAGCCGTAAGAACTGACCAATTATAGCCGATTATTTTTGTAATAATCGACTGTGATTCGCTAATTCTTACGGCTTACAACTTACGACACGTATTGTAAACCAGGCCTAAGACGTTATTGGTATTTCCTTACATCGAGCTTCTACGGGCGGTATTTATAGTCGATTCTTATTTTGAGGACCGCCTTAAGTTTGGTCTCAAGACATTCTCTACATTCATAATCAACAAATAAGCGAAGACTTGAGCAAAACTTGAAGGCAAAACTTTTCGAAGACTATCTTATTTTAAAACGTCTCAGTATTATTCATAAACTAATCTTATTTCACATAAGCATTGACTTAAAGTTATCTTATTACTACCGAATTCATAGTCGTTGAAGATTATTTTATTCGACGTATATATAATTAAATAAGGCGGTCTTCATCAAGTCATGTTAAAAGTAGACTTAAGATATTAGTAGTGCTCAGTGTTTGTGTAGTGCTAGTAATAGAACCCTCCCTGTTTTGTTCGTAGTTAAACAAATTTATTTTTTAATATGGAAGTGGAAAATATAATTGATTTACATATAAATGATTTAGAAATAGAAGATATTAATAGCGATGATGAAAGAGACGTGTGTGTCCCGAAAAGATATATTAGAGACTGGCTCGATCCGTTTCACTTTTATAGTAACAAAGAATTTAAAAGGCGTTTTAGATTTAATAAAGAATCTGTAATACACGGAATTTTGCCAGAAATTGAATAAGGACTTGCACGCAATAATAATCGTGGTCTTCCAATACGTCCGGTATATCAATTGTTAATTTGTCTACGGTTCTACGCTACAGGTAGTTTTCAGGTTAGAGAAGATAAAATATTTAATTATACATGCAGTAAGTTATTATGTATAGTATATATTATATATGATAAATTTATACCACAGCAGAAATATCCAAAATATATCATAAGCATGTCCTAAAGATATTGTAACTCCTGTAAGATATCTCTATGATGTGTTTTGAAGATTCCTGCTATGTAGGATACATTGAGATATCTATCATAATTATTTCAAATAATATTTTGTAATTATAATTCTTTTGGATTCATTAATGCAAATAATATATATATTTTTTATATTTTTACAGGCAGTACTTGGAGATACAATTATTTTCTCGCAACCAACTATATCAAGAGTTGTATTTCGAGTATCCATATTGTTAGCAAGGATTTTCAATGTTTATAAAAATGCCTTCTACACCAGATGCTATAAGAGAAAATCACAACCTTTTTAAATATATAGGACGTCGTGCTGGAGGTATTGGTTTACCAGGGATTGATGGGGCTATTGATTGTACATATGTACGATTAGTTGGTATCAAATTGCAGAACATTGAAGAAATTTATAGAAATCGAAAGGGATATCTATCATTAAATGTACAGGTATGCAATGTAACATATGTAAATACACACATATTAATTGTAATAAAATGTTATTAAGTACATTATACTAAAAAATATTGAAAATATTGGTTTTAATATATATATATGGGGCATTCTTTCTCAAAATAGCCACCCTTCTGCACATTTTACTTTTGAAGATAAAATGCTTTGTGAGATCTCAAAATTTCGAAAACTCAATTTTTGGATGCCGTATGGCGATTTTCATTTTCATTCAAGGGTGGGGCAGTATGATCAAAATATCTCTCAAATCTCTCCAAAAAAAAGAAAAAAGTGCAGAAGTGTCCAAATAACATTGAAGAACCTCTTTTCTCATGCGACTTACATACGTTAAGAAATTCCCATGACCCAAATAGGTCTTTCACAGGTTAATGACATCAACTAAAATCAGAACGACCCTCGGCTTCAGCTTTACCCGATGTACACCACGTGGAGGTAGCCGATTGGATTTTGTACATCATGTGGCCCTCAAAAGGGCCGTTTGCATTTGGCTGTGTGTGTGTGTGTGTGTGTGTGTGTGTGTGCACATGTTCGCAAGTTTCAGTGTTGTATATCTTCTTTAACTTTTTCCATGTGGCCACCATTCGACTCCATGTTCAGCATTAGAATATCTCTTGATGATGACTTGTTTGGTTTGTCTGAAAGAACGACAACCCCATGGTTCTTATTTATTTCTGGAACAGCTGAAGCATTTTCAAACCTCTTATTAATTTTCCTCCTTATTTTCTCATGATCATTCTTGCTAAAGTAAAAAATGTTTATTAAGAAGGTAGTGAAGGATGTAAATAAAATTATTTACATAACAGACGATGCCAAACATTTTAAAAATAGATACCAGGTTGCTAATCTAATCCATCATAAAGAAGACTTTGGCATAGAAGCAGAATGGCATTACAGTGCAACTGCTCCTGGAAAAAGTGCTTATGATGGCATTGGTGCAACTTTCAAAAGGGAATCTTATAGAACAAGTCTCCTTGCAAAACCAGGAAGTGAAATGTTAACATCAGAATCTCTTTTCGCTTGGGCGAAAGATCATTTTCAAACAATAAACATTTTTTACTTTAGCAAGAATGATCATGAGAAAATAAGGAGGAAAATTAATAAGAGGTTTGAAAGTGCTCCAGCTGTTCCAGAAATAAATAAGAACCATGGGGTTGTCGTTCTTTCAGACAAACCAAACAAGTCATCATCAAGAGATATTCTAATGCTGAACATGGAGTCGAATGGTGGCCACATGGAAAAAGTTAAAGAAGATATACAACACTGAACTTGCGAACATGTGCACACACACACACATACACACACACACACACACAGCCAAATGCAAACGGCTCTTTTGAGGGCCACATGATGTACAAAATCCAATCGGCTACCTCCACGTGGTGTACATCGGGTAAAGCTGAAGCCGAGGGTCGTTCTGATTTTAGTTGATGTCATTAACCTCTGAAAGACCTATTTGGGTCATGGGAATTTCTTAACGTATGTAAGTCGCATGAGAAAAGAGGTTCTTCAATGTTATTTGGACACTTCTGCACTTTTTTCTTTTTTTTGGAGGGATTTGAGAGATATTTTGATCATACTGCCCTACCCTTGAATGAAAATGAAAATCGCCATACGGCATCCAAAAATTGAGTTTTCGACGGAAATTTTGAGATCTCGCAAAACATTTTATCTTCAAAAGTAAAATGTGCAGAGGGGTGGCTATTTTGAGAAAGAATGCCCCATATATTTTTTATATGTAGGCTGTTGTTGGGCCTAGAACAGAATTTTTGGACATTGTTCCAGAATGGCCGGGTAGCCAACATGATAGTGTGGCCACCGAGCCGCATTGCCGAGGAACAGCGCAAGCTGGTTCGGCAGCCCGGACGGCTCGATGACCGTGGTGGCAAACCCTGGTGCATGGACCCTTTCCTGTGAGCTAAGGGAAAGGGAGTCCTCGTTTATAGCGGTCGACTGTGGGCCCATTACGGTGGTGGGAGTTTATCTCCAAAAAATAGAGTCGGTCTCGGAGACCTCGCCCGTATCAAGAGGGTTCTCGACGGGATTGGGGATGTGGTGCGGAAGTGCCACCCCCGACCCGTCGTCATAGCTGGGGACTTCAACGCCTACTCGGAAGGATGAGGTTGCAGTCCCCAGCAGAGGGACCCTCGGGGCGAGGCGGTGATCGACTGGGGTTGGACAGCGGGGTAGGATCTCCTGTTAATGAACAGGGGGTCGGCCAGCACCTGTGTGCGGCCGGGCGGAGGGGAATCGGTCATTGACCTAACCTGGGCTTCCCGCTCGGCCGCCTGGTTATTCCAGGAGTGGAAGGTGGAGGTGGAGGGCGAAATACTGTCCGACCACAGGTACATAGTGTGGGCCTTCCACCTCCCTAGACCTCCACGGGTGCGGGCCCCTCGCTGCCCCGGGGGGGGGGAACTGTCCCCTATCCAGGAGATGGGTCATCAGTCGACGCTGACAGGTTTCGGGCAGCCGTCCTCGTGGCCACCTGGCACCTCGATGAGGAGCCGGGTGGGTGAGTCTCCAGCCCCCAGGAGGGGGCTGGGGAAATAGTGGGTATTGTGGCGTCGGCGTGCGACGCTGCGATGCCCCAAGTCTACCCCCGCCGTTGTCGGGTTGCCTACTGGTGGACAAAGGAGATAGCAGTACTCCGCGATTCCTCCGTTCAGGCCAGGCGGCATTATTACCGGACTCGGCGAAGAGGCGGGGAAGACAGGAGGGCGAAGGAGGGCTACCTAGCCGCTAGGAAAGCCCTCCGTGATACTATCGCCGAGGCTAAGCGTGCAGCCTGGGAGCAGCTGACGAGCTCCTTGGATGACGATCCGTGGGGCCTTCCGTACAAGAGGGCGATGGGGAAGATCCGCCCTTGGGCGTCCCCACGTCGATGGAGACGTTGGACCGTCAGGCCCTCGAAGGACTCCTGGATGCCCTCTTCCCGAGGACGGAAGGGAGTCCCCCCGAGATACCACTCCCGGAAATGGGGGAGAGAGATTGGGACGAGGACCTGGCGGTGAGTACGGAGAAGCTCGTCAAGGCCAGGAAGAAGTTCGGGGCCAAAGGGAAAGCCCCTGGCCCCTACGGAATTCCTGGTCGCGCCTGGGCTCTCGCTCTCGGCGAGGGAACCTGTTCGCGGCCATGTGCCAGATCTTGAGCGGGTGCCTGAGGGAGGGGTATTCCCCCCAGTGTGGAGGAGGGCCAAATTGATTCTCCTCCCTAAAGGGGGTGAAACACCCGGGACTGCGTCGGCGTTTTGGCCGATATACCTGCTGGACTAGGCGGGCAAGATGCTCGAACGCATTGTTGCCGACCGCCTCGTCCAGCATCTGTTCTCGGAGGGGCCAAACCTCCACGACCGTCAGTACGGATTCAGGCCCGGAAGGTCTACACTGGACGCAGTCCAGTACCTCCGGGACCTGAGAGGGACGGTCGTGGAGAGAAGGGGCGGGGTGTTGTTGGCGGTGTTCTTGGACATCAAGAATGCCTTCAACACCCTGCCCTGGCCGGAGATCGGACGGGCCCTCGAACACCACGGGGTGCCCGTCTATCTCCGGCGCATAATAGCGGCGTACTTCGGGGACAGGGACTTCGCCTTCTCGAAAGAGCGCGGGGTTCAAGGCCGGCGCAGAATGAAGCGCGATGTTCCATAGCAGGGGTTCGTTCTCGGCTCCCTGCTATGGAACATCGCATTCGACCGGAGTGTTGTGCACTCCGCTCCCCCCAGGCTGCCATGTCGTCTGTTACGCGGACGACACGTTGGTGGCGGCCGAGGCGGAGAACTGGGGGGAAGTCCGCCTCTTAGCGGAGACGGCGGTGGTATCGGTGGTGGGAACCATTGGGGACCTGGGTCTCAAGGTGGCGCCCCAGAAGACTGAGGCCGTGTTTTTTCACGACGGTGGTTGAGGAGCACCGCCGGAGACGCGGGTCTTGGTCGATGGCGTCCGCATCTGCGTCGGGCCGACGATGAAATATCTCGGCCTGACGTTGGACAGCCAATGGGGCTTTGGGCCACACTTCAGGCACTTGACCCCTAGGGTGCGCGGAGCCGGGCTGGCGGTGGCCAGTCTTCTGCACATTCAAGGGGGTCCAAGATGGAGGGCTCGTCGCCTGTATGTGAGTGCGGTTCTCTCGGTCGCCCTGTACGGGGCGCCAATATGGGCGCCTCAGCTTCAGGCCTGCCGCGACGGGATACGTCGACTCCGGCAGGCTCTGAGGCCTATGTACATAAGGGTGAACTGAGGATTCCGTACAATATCATACATGGCGGCGATCACTCTGGCCGAGTCCCTACCCGTGGAGCTCATCGCCGAGGAGAGGCGGGTCCTATATTGGAGGACGAAAGAGCTTCGCGGAGGGGACGCTAACGGCCAGGGGCCTGAAGGCTCTAAAGTTCCAGGCCGTTGCCCGTACCCTGGAGAAGTGAGGAGACGTTCTGTCTGATCCACGGGGGTACGGACGACAGACGGTCGAGGCTGTCCGTCCCTGCCTACCAGAGTTGGCGGGCAGGAGGGGGTGCGGATTGTCCTTCCATCTGGTGCAGGTGCTGCCGGGTATGGTTGCTTCGGAAAGTACCTGCACCGGATAGGCAAGAAGCCCACCACCCGATGCCACTACTGCCCCGTGCTGATAGACACGGCGCACCATACTCTAGCTGCTTGTACAGCCTGGAGGGAGGAGCGCCGTGTCCTAGTCGGGGCGGTGGGGTGTCGTGAGGGGAAAATCTCGCTCCCGCGCATGGTCAAGGCCATGTGCGGGAGCGAGAAGGCATGGGGAGCGGTGGCCTCCTTCTGCAGGGACGTTATGTCCAAGAAGGAGGCCGCCTCCTATGGCGGGTTCCCGGTTGTCGCTCCCCGAGAGGGGGGAGTGGGCAACGGGCCGGAGGTGACGCCGGTCGAGGAGGAGGATGAACCACCGGCTAGTGGTGGGACAAGTCCTCCTCCTCGGCCGCCTCGGGCCCGCCTCCGTCCGTAGGGGGGAGCCGGGAGTTCCGCGTAAGTGGAACTCGGTCTCCCCCCTGTGCGTCGGACGAGTAGGGACAGGGGGGAGTGGGAAGCCCACTTGGGGGTGGGCCCACTCCCCAAAAACCCTCTCCTCTCTGAATAGTAGGGAGGAGGGGTAAGGAGGGAGGATGGATGTCCCCTCTCTTCTCAGGTGAAACCAAAAGGCCAACGATCGGGCAACCGATCGGGGACCGTACCCTGAATTTCCTTGGTGGAACAGGTGCGGTGCATTGATAGCGAGGGGCTCCCTTTGAGCCCTGTGGCCGGGAGGTTGGGGAGGGAATATGGGAGTAGTTCCCCTGACTCCCCTCTCACCGATCCGACAGGTAGACACCCTGCAGGGGTTTTAGTCGGTAAGAGTCCGACATAACCCCCTGACCCCCCAAGGGTCGGGGAGTATCCATGATGAATTTCCCCTGCGTGACAAAAAAAAAGCCAACATGATAGTAGAATTTTTCAAAATTCTGTTATATACATGAAATACTTTCAACGTCAGTTGCCAGGTATTCTAGTAGGAGATGCAGGATATCCCTGTTTACCATTTCTTTTAACTCCTATTCAGAATCCGCAAACAGATGAGGAAATTGCGTTAGTATTTTTCTGTGGTTATATTAGGTTATATATATATTTTTTTTATAAAACGTTAGTAAACAAATGTATTTTTTTACAGTTATAATGTACTTCACGGAAAAACACGTCGGATTATTGAAAAAAACATTTGGGATATGGTAACGTAGATTTCCGTGCTTATCTAGAGGATTAAGCAACAGTTTAATTGATTCAACAACAACGGTTGTTGCGTGTGCTGTGCTGCATAACATGTCTTTAATTTTTAATGATATATTACCAGAAGAAGAAGTTGAAGAAAATAATGAAATAGAAATACCAATTGAACCACACTAGCAGCCGGAAGAGGGTTTTGTAATACGAGAAGCGCTTATTGAGAGACTTTATAAATATTTTATTATACAACTTATTATACAACTTATACCATAAACAAAAAATAACAAATAAAGTAAATTTTATTCAGTCTTTCTTTTACTTTTTGTTGCACATTTCCACTGTTATTTATTATATATATTATTATATATAATATTATTCTATATATTTTAAAAATGAAATTTTTAAATTTTCTTTTATAATAAAACAAAATATAACAAAGTGAAAAATATTTTGTATATACATCGTGGCTGTGCAGTGAGTTATCGAACACTAACATAATATGGTTAATCTATTAGGTGCGCAACTAAGTTCCCGCTGTTTTTCAAGAGATGGCTCCAGTAGTAAGTGCTGGTCAATTGTGACATAACCAAAACCTCATGAACCAAGCTTAGACATATGGTAAACAAACCGCTTTGACACATTAGTGATTTTGTTTTTGCGTCATATACTTATGGTTGTGTGAAAATGTCTGATTTTGTGCCAAATAATCGTCATTTGCGGGAAGTGTTGCTTTTCTTCTTTCATTCGAAGAAAACGGCGGCTGAAGCGCATCGAGAACTCCAAAACGTTTACGGAGATGCTGCTCTAAGTGAAACAACGTGCCGTGATTGGTTCCGTCGCTTCACAGACGGTGATTTCGATGTTGACGACCGTTCGCGTGAAGGAAGACCAAAAACCTTCGAAGACGCTGAATTGGAGGCATTGCTCGATGAGGATCCATGCCAAACGCAAAAAGAGCTTGCTTCAGCGTTAGGAGTTACCCGCCAAGCCATTTCCAAGCGATTGGGAATGATTCAAAAACTAGGAACTTGGGTTCCTTATGATTTGAAGCCAAGAGACGTTGAGCGTTGTTTTTTCGCCTATGAACAACTGTTCCAGCGACAAAAAAGGAAGGGTTTTCTTCATCGCATCGTTACGGGTGATGAAAAATGGATCTATTATAGCAACCCAAAGAGAACAAAATCATGGGGACTGCCCGGTCATGCTTCTACGTCGTCGGCTCGGCCGAATATTCACGCTGCGAAGGTTTTGCTGTGTATTTGGTGGGACCAGGGCGGTGTTATTTATTATGAGCTGTTGAAACCGAACGAAACCATCACTGGGGAACGGTATCGAACTCAATTGATGCGATTGAGCCGAGCACTGCGCGAAAAGCGGCCACAATATGAGCAGAGGTACGAAAAAGTGATTCTACAGCATGACAACGCTCGGCCTCACGTTGCCAAACCCGTTAAAACCTACTTAGAAACGCTCAAATGGGAAGTCCTACCCCACCCGCCATATTCCCCAGATATTGCGCCGTCCGATTATTACTTGTTCCGTTCGATGGCACATGGTCTGGCTAATCAGCAGTTCCGCTCATATGAAGACATCTCAAAATGGCTTGATTCGTGGATAGCCTCAAAAGACGAACACTTCTACCGTGACGGTATTCGAGCTCTGCCAGAAAGATGGGAAAAAGTTGTCGCTAGCGATGGGCAATATTTTGAATGATTCATTTGTAACCATTTTTTCACAATAAAGTTGCATTTTCATCAAAAAAAACAGCGAGAACTTAGTTACGCACCTAATATATTATTCAATACTTTAATATAATTTCTTGCAGCTAAAAATAAATAACTTTCTCTTATTATATTTCTTTGGTTAAATGGACTTCGATATTTTCTTTTAAAGACTTCTTTTAAAAACGCGTATTTTCTTTCTCCCTTTGTAATTGTAACTCGGCTAACTCAGCTTTCGCAGTAGCTTCTCGAATTTGTAAAGCAAATAATTCTATTTGAAAATTTTCTTTCATTGTAGCAATTTTTTTCTTATGAAATTTTTTTATATCTGATATATCTTTCTTTTGTTCTATGATTTGCTTTATTCTTTTCATCTTTGCAGTATCTTCCTCGCTAATAAAATTTTCTTTTATATTTCTCTTTCCTTTTGCTATTTTTACTGGTCGCATACAGGCAAAATCCAATTTATTTTCTTCTTTCAGCTCAAAAACTGTAAAAACAATAATATTTAGTTACTTCCTCTCATTAACACTATAAAATAAGTAAAAAATAGTTTATACTACCTTCATTACAAAGATTAGTATCTTGGTTCTCTTTGTCAATCATCTTTTCCATTATTATATCTGAAAATCGTTAATAATGAATCTAAATTATTTGAAAATATTTTTAAATAAACATATTTATTTTTTCTATTGTATATAACTGAGTAAATATAAAAGTATTAATAAAATCTATATAATTAACAAATTATGTACCTTCTCGCAGATAGTATGGTATATGTAAATTTAATTTTGAATTAATTTTAATCGAAAATACCTTGTGTTTTGTTAATTTCTTTATCATTCAGCTCATCAACATTACTCTCGTATAATGTGCGACGGGATTTTCGCTCGCCATCGGCAAACAGCCGTCGGTTCACGCGCCTCGATCGTCCGCGCTCGCACCAAAGAGTTGGGCGCCAGGTGCAGCGGGCTGCACCGTTCACCAACACGAAACGGTACACCACCCAAGGCCGAGACACGCGGATTCGACGGGACCGGTAGCTCCACGATATTTTATAGTCGGTAGACGGGAGGGTTCGATCGGGAGTCCGGGATTTAGTCGGAAAGACACAAGAATCGAGACGCGCTTCGCTTATCTCAGTCTTTATTCTTTCGGGGATCGGCACGACCCGACCCCTCGATACGGTACACTCCGCGAGACGCTCTCGCGAATTCGAAACTTGCTCCACGCCGCTAACTAATACGAGACTCAATACGTGTGACTCAATACGGGTGACACCGATACTATAAGGCAAGTGGACGGTCTTACAAATGCGGGGACCTCCCGGCGGCGTGAACTCTCCGTCTCCTTCCTTGGGGTGCCCCTTCCGAAATTCTGCCACCAGCGGTAATCCTCCGGCACAGGGAAATCCACCAACTCCGTCGTTCCCCTGGTTCCAGCACTCCACCCTGGCACACGGTATCCTTTCTCACTCCGCTCAAGCTTGTCACCCGTCTCGTCCACGATAATTCTCTTGCTCTCGTTTTCGGTAATCGACTCTCTCTGAGTAAAACGGTAAGAAGAAACAAAAGAAACGGGAGTGTCCTCTTTTATTTCGTTGGTGTTTGTCGCGCTACCCGTCTTTCCCCGTTCTTCATCGTATCTCCCGATACGGGAATCCTTCCGCGGATCTTTGTTTTCGATCCGCGGGATGGGTGCTTGGTCTCACTCTTGCTCGTTCTCTCTCTCTCTCTCTCTCTCTCTCTCTCTCTCGCATTCCCGCTGTCTCTCTGTCTAGACCGGCTTTGTCTAGCCGGCGTTCACGCTTCGAGCACGGGAACGCCGACCGTTTGGCGCGATATCCCTGCGGGCCTGTGGACAACGGAATCTGCAGCGAGAATCTTTCACTACGATACGGAATCGATAATAGTATTCGTAAAGAAGTGCATTCACCTGGGGTGGCGGTCTGGCCGAGGGGTGTCGTCCTCTTCCTTCCTCCACGGGTCCCTCCGGTCTTGATGGGCGGTGCAGGAGGTCTAGGGGCACAGAGCTCGGGGACGCGGGACTGTTCCACCCGCACGCTCCTATCGCTAACACTAATTAATGCGGGGGAGTGCAAGGTGGCGCTCCCCCCCCGTAATTCTCGCGCGATGTACTGTCCGCCCCCCCCCGCACCCTCGCATAAGGGCCGAAGGTTCGGCCTGGGACGGGCGCCTTTCCGGCTGCCACGTCACAAATAATGAGATGTCATCATTTTCTAAAAGGTTCAAAACATGTTCTCCTTTCTCTGAATCATAAATAAAATATATTAATATATGAATTATAATAAATATTTGTAAAATTCTTTCTATCTAGTAAAATTCTATCTTTAGCATGTGCAACTATGACCGTTTCAAAATTATTGACAGTGCTGAAAATATTTAATATATGTGACATGAATTGTAAGATGCATTCCGTTTCTCGCATGAAGCGCATAATGCGAACATTTTCTATAATATGTATAACATGAACTATAGATAAATGTGTGTATCATGCGTTTCATGCGAGAAACGGAATATACCTATAGTTTGTGAAGGCTGGCAATGTTTGGCAATGAATATTGGAACGCAGTCTATATTGTATTTAATAGTAAGAAATTTATAAATAAATATATATATATATGCCTTACTTATGTTTCTTTATTTATTTTTAAATATATTTTTAAAGTTACTTACCATTTATCTCATTTTCTGTCATATTAGATGCAAACAGAACAGGAGCTGTTTTTAAAAGATGTGGTGCTATTATGGCAGCATCAGGATCAATGTTTATTTCTGGTAGTGGCAGGCCACCACCAGTGGCTAGACGAGCTTGTTTTTTTATAGTTAATAATTCTCTTTGAGTTTGTTTAAGATTTGTCCAGAGTTTCTTTAGCTGTTGAACTGTACGCTGCAAAAGGGAAAACATTTATATCACTAATATATCTACAGCTATATTTCAAAACTTTTCTCTACATAGTATAATTAATTTTGTTATATTTACTTCTTGCATAATCATGGAAGAATCGTTATATCTCTTGCAAATTTCAGCCCATGCAAGTTCTTTATCATGAAGTGTTGAAGAATCACTTTTTTTAACCTCGATGACGTGCTTAAAATCTTTTAGTATCTCTAAGAAAAGTTTTTTTTCCACAGTTGTATGTTTATTCTTCGACATTTTCAAATTTCTTAATTTTAAAGATTGAAATCTTACAATGAGACAAATAGCAAATACAAATTTGTTAATTCTTCTAATCAAATGTATCAGCTTTCTCACATGTCCACTCTAACTTGTTGCACTAGTATAGTAGTACAGTTAAAAAGAACAGACCACTCTTGTTTTAACCACTTCAGCTCAAAGGAAGGATCATTTTTATTGGTTGGCCTAAAAGAAATAATACGGAAATAGCCGAATGATCAATAAGTATCACCTTAAGCAAATCTTTGTGAAGATATTCTCAAGTAGAATAAGAATTTCTTAGACAAGAACTTCTTCGCAAAGATTATCTTAATATATGTTTATGAATTATATCGATTTTAAAGTGATCTTCATTCAATAAGATAATCTTGACTAAGACGATCTTCAGTATCGCCTTGAGATTCGACTATAAATACCGACCTACGTCATTTCACGCATGTTACGTGGAAAAATCTGATCTCGCATACAAGTTTCTGTTTGTTTTCATTGTACATAATATCAAGATAATACTAATATTATGATATCCTATACCAGATAACATAAAGATAATATCATGACTGATGTCTAAAAAGACATAACCTCAATAACATCCCAGATAGCCAAATGTCAGCAATTTGCCAGCAAATTGCCGACAAACTCAATCACAGCTTTGCAGCAAATTTGCAGCATGTATACTACCATTTTGCTTACAATATGCAGGCATAGCGTGCCGAAATAATTTGAGAGCAAATTGTCAGCAACAAACAAGACGAACATGGCGAGCACGATGTGACGGCATATTTGCGGCAAAAACCGAACAAACCTTGCCGAGCACGGTGTGACGGCATATTTACGGCGAAAATCGAGCAAACCTTGCCGAGCACTGTATGACGGCATATTTGAGGCAAAAACCGAGCAAACCTTGTCGAGCACGGTGTGATGGCATATTTGCGGCAAAAACCGAGCAAACCTTGCCGAGCACGGTGCGACGGCATATTTGCCGCAAAAACTGAACAAACCTTGCCGTATTTATTTTAATGTTCCCCCCCTCATGATAAATATGTAATTTACCAATGAAACTTTTCATCTTTTATGAGTATTCACACTTCAGGTGAAATTGGGATTAGTTACGAGTAAATAATAAAACTACATTGATAATAAGTAATTTTATTGTGGCATTGAAAAGTGCTGCATGATTTTTTTATTCTCCTAGGCCGGTATTCATAGTCGGATCTTATATTTAAGACCGTCTTAAGTTTATCTTCAAATATTGTCTGGATCATTTCATTCGCTACTAAGTATTTGAAGATGAATTTAAGGTAGTTTTAAATATAAGATTCAACTATGAATAAATTGGTGTTTCCACTCGTGGACGGGACAAATTCCATTCAATTCTGAAATATAATACGAAATATAAGAGAAAATGTATTGTATAGTACAATATTAAAAATTTGACAGATACATTTATAAAATTTGTTAACGTACCTTTTGCAAAAGACGCTGCCTGTGTGTAATGTTGCCTGATTTATATATTGTTTTTTTTAAGGAGGGGAAAAATCCATCATGGACACATCAACTTGGGTAGTGCCGGACTCCTACCGGCTAAAAAACCCCTCTGAATCCTCTTCTTGTCTGGAGATCCAACCTGTGAACAAAACAAGTTTGTACAGTTTAATATATTGCATAATTTGTGTATATTGAATTTTTATTCTCCTGCAATATTAATTAACATGCGATTTCTCGCTTCAAATTTAATGAAATAATCATTAGTATAATAAAAGTTCAAAGTGCTTACCTATAAAGTGAAACTAGGAAGATTTTCTTGTTTAATTATCACTATGGTCTTCTTCTCCTTCCTCGGTCCAAAAGTTGTGTCTGCTGCGATTAGGTCCTGCTGCACGTGGTTGACGCTGCTTGTTCCTGTGTCTCTGCTTGGCTGTCCGTAGAGCTTCTCGCATCTCTATTTGAAATTCTGACCGTGTCGGCTTATTGAAATGTTGATTCCTGCATACTCCTTCTAAAAAAAGTTGACATATATACAATATGAAACGATTAATAATTTTGAACACATATAAATAAAATTTAACACCTTACCATAAATTGCCATAATAAGTCTGGTATTATAAAGGGATCTTGGACCTCCTTCGCGACCCCACCAAGTAAAAGAAGCCGTGATTTCGTCCTTCATGCCTTCTTTAAAACATAAGTTTATTGCCTCCTTTAGATTGAAGCCCCCGATATAGGTGAAATAGTTTATCTGAAAAAATTATGGAAAATAAATATATTAATATACCAAGAGAGAGAGAGAGAGAGAGAGAGAGAAAGAGAGGGAGAGAGAGAGAGAGAGAGAGAGAGAGAGAGAGAGAGAGAGAGAGAGAGAGAATTTTAAATATATACAATAATATTTAAATATCTATTTACTTACCATTTTATCATATTTCTCGTCGTTCATCATTTCAAATGCTTCCATCTCAGCAAGACTACGTATTGGGAGGTTGTCCGGTTTTCGCGGCATGCGCTTTCGGTCCCGATTGGTTTCCACACATTTCAAAATAGTCTGTAGCATATTATTCGTTTTCCTGTAAGAAAAAAATAATGCCAACGTATTATTATTTGAAAATTAAACTTATAAGTTAAATATAATGTAAAAATTATTATATGTATGTATGTTTAATGGTATATAATATTCACTTCAATTCAGCTTCATAACGATCCATACGTTCCATAATTAACCTGAAACTATTATTTGACTATTATTCATTGGAGAGAGAGAGAGAGTGTGTGTGTGTGTGTGCGTGCGCGCGCATGCGTAAGTACTTATACTCACAAAATCTGTGCTTCATTTGGCGCAGAGATGTCCGTACTTGCCATTGTTGCAGCATGCTGTTGTGTTGAAGGTTGTCCCATAGAAGAAGTCGCTAACTGAAACTGATGTTGCGAATTAGTATAACTTTGTGTTTGCATTTCAGTATTTATATGTGTATCATATGTGTGGGGGAGTACGTGATACTGGGAGGAGGTGACAGGAATGTTTTGAGGTATGGTGTATGGATATGGATGTGTTGGATGGGATGCAGAAATTGGTGGAACTGGATTATGGTTTGCATGCGTAGGAGTAATGTATGGGTATGTGTGTGATTTGTGTGTTTATAATATTATTAAAACTATTATTATTTATTGGGTTATCTGAGTCTTCAAGTGTATTTCTTAGGTCCCGAATATCTTGCTCCACGTCCTCCTCCGTGTGTTCACTTTCCATGTGCTGCATTCTTTGGCGTTTTGGACTTTCTTCTGATGATATTGTCTGATAACGTGATGGTTTCGTTATCGCTCGCTTCGGTCGATCTGCCATCTGTATAGACAAAAAATCAATTAATATTAATAGTATTAATATAACGTTTTCATTATATAATTCAATTGTTACATGCAGCATAATAATAAAGCATAATCCGCTATCAAGTTAAAATGCTTTAATTGCTGCAAGAAGAAAAGTACAACAACTATGTATTACAAACAATGCATTGTGGAACAAAATATTTTTGAATCAATATTTTATAGATATGTTTATAAGAAAAATAGTTATCGTAAAAAAGAGAAACTATGGAACTTTCGCATGTTACTAAGATTATTGTAACGTAAAGAAGAGATATACCTAAGCAACTTGTAAAATGTAATAAATGAAAAAGAAGAACACGAAACGTAAAATGCGTAAAAAAAGAAGTGTATAGAAAAGTATAGTTATAGTTACAGCAAACCATGCCTTTTAAAAAAATTATACAAATTAATATATGCTTTTCTTACTTCTGTTCCACATGTGTAATTGCTGCGATTTAATAATATAGCTGGTTTCTTTCCATTTAACATTGTGTTCTGATATTTACTGCCAGGTCTAAAAATCTATAGTTGATGTTAAATATACTATAGATATTTTTAGTTCAGGCAATGATTATCAAAAACGCAGTTTTTTATCTCAATTCCACACAAAATTTACTTTTGTTCTTACAGAAATTCTTTTGAATATTAAGGTTGAGAGAATTGTAATAGAATCAAGAGAGAGACATTCTAAACAAAATATTATTTTTCTTTATAGAATATTTGCACATCTTCCATAAAGAGGAATAATATGATATTTCATAAATTGCCCTCTTCATTTTAGTATTATACTTTTGAAATTAATATTCAAGACAAAATCTGTAAAATTAAGAAATACTATTTTTTGATAAATTGTAATTTTAAGAAATTTTATCCATTCTTCGCTTTGCATGTTTGACATCTCGGTCTGTTTCTGATACATTTTCTTCACAATTGTGGCTATTATCCATTGATGTGCAACCATGAAGAAATATTCTGTAACACTTTACATTAGGCTTTTTCTGTTTAACAGTATCGCTAAATTTGTACGTTAACTCTTTAATAAACACATGCAGTATATTTTAGGGATCATGTAATAGAGAATCATTGACACTAACAGTAAGAAATTGATCAGTAACAATCGATTATTCTTGTAACAGTCTATTCCCAGCAAACACACGGTTACATGTAACGTACATGTTGGTTGTAATTTCCTACTCAACAATGTAACTGTTATATATCTGTGTCTAAAATTCTATAGTATACTTAACATCCACTATAGATTTTCAGACTTAGTAGCAAATATCAGAACACAGCGTTCAATAGAAAGAATTCAATTATATTATTTTATCGCAGCAGCTGCAACTAACATCCCAGCGAGAACGCTGACGACGATTCGACATCTAATCGATGTTGGAGAAATCTAAGTTATGTCTAGTCTTCTATCTTTAGTAAAATTACATGTTTTAGAATTCATTCGTAATATATCGACGTCAGGGTTTACTTCTCATGTCTAGTTTACTCCAAATATCGTAGACAATGCAATAAACGTTTTAGACGTCTAATTGATGTTGATTCAGTGTCTACCCAGATAGCACACGGACGTTCACTGGACACTTTATATGTCCATTATTTTACAAAAGACGTCCATAGGACGTACGTTTGTCACAACTTCGGACATCCATCGGACATGGACGTCCGATGGACGTACATCGGGCGTCTTACACAGGTCCGATGTCCAAATAAGAACATCCTTGTTACGTCCAATTTATGTCCACGGACGTAAATCGGACATACGGACATAAATTGGACGTGAAACGTACATCCATTGGATGTCGGGTGCTATCTGGGTATTCAACTGCCATTTCTCTCTGGGAAATTGTTTTTGTGTAGCTTAAATATTAATTAATTAATTAATTAATTAGATGTGCAACGCAATATGTGATATGTAACGCGAGACGTCCAATGAGCGTGCAACTTTTATGAAATAATTGAAAACTCATTAGATATCGCGTGTCACTTATCATATATTGCTCATTATATCGGCTGCGAGAACCTTAAAAAAGCGAAAGCGCCAAAAATAAAAACACATCAACAGTCACTGTTGAAGTCAATGTTAATTTTAAATTTATAATTTAACATAGGTTGCGGCTCATCTAGTTGGCCACAAATGTTACATAGTTCCATATAAGCCAATCACAACCCATATTTTAGTGCTATGAAGCATTCGTAGCATTTCATGGACTCTAGCCGTGATACAACGTGTCGTTTGCCTGACTAGCTAGTCAGCGACGTCAGAGTTTTCGCTGGGAGAGTAATTGTTAATCCATTACGTGATTTATTATACATTATGGCTGATCTTCCAGTAAGTATATAAACTTATTTTTATTATTGTTCTGTTCCTGTTTTATTGTAATTAAAAGTAATACGAGCATGATCGATGACATAACCTCTTCTTCCTGTGTTTCCATTATGTGTCATGGAATTCTGATATTTAATGACATGGATTTATATGAATACATATGCAGAATACAAAATTTTTTCATATGTATATTATGTATTATTTGCATATATTATTAGGTGCGCAACTAAGTTCTCGCTGTTTTTTTGATGAAAATGCAACTTTATTGTGAAAAAATGGTTACAAATGAATCGTTCAAAATATTGCCCAACGCTAGCGACAACTTTTTCCCATCTTTCTGGCAGAGCTCGAATACCGTCACGGTAGAAGTGTTCGTCTTTTGAGGCCATCCACGAATCAAGCCATTTTGAGATGTCTTCATATGAGCGGAACTGCTGATTAGCCAGACCATGTGCCATCGAACGGAACAAGTAATAATCGGACGGCGCAATATCTGGGGAATATGGCGGGTGGGGTAGGACTTCCCATTTGAGCGTTTCTAAGTAGGTTTTAACGGGTTTGGCAACGTGAGGCCGAGCGTTGTCATGCTGTAGAATCACTTTTTCGTGCCTCTGCTCATATTGTGGCCGCTTTTCGCGCAGTGCTCGGCTCAATCGCATCAATTGAGTTCGATACCGTTCCCCAGTGATGGTTTCGTTCGGTTTCAACAACTCATAATAAATAACACCGCCCTGGTCCCACCAAATACACAGCAAAACCTTCGCAGCGTGAATATTCGGCCGAGCCGACGACGTAGAAGCATGACCGGGCAGTCCCCATGATTTTGTTCTCTTTGGGTTGCTGTAATGGATCCATTTTTCATCACCCGTAACGATGCGATGAAGAAAACCCTTCCTTTTTTGCCGCTGGAGCAGTTGTTCACAGGCGAAAAAACGACGCTCAACGTCTCTTGGCTTCAAATCATAAGGAACCCAAGTTCCTAGTTTTTGAATCATTCCCAATCGCTTGGAAATGGCTTGGCGGGTAACTCCTAATGCTGAAGCAAGCTCTTTTTGCGTTTGGCACGGATCCTCATCGAGCAATGCCTCCAATTCAGCGTCTTCGAAGGTTTTTGGCCTTCCTTCACGCGAACGGTCGTCAACATCGAAATCACCGTCTTTGAAGCGACGGAACCAATCACGGCACGTTGTTTCACTTAGAGCAGCATCTCCGTAAACTTTTTGGAGTTCTCGATGCGCTTCAGCCGCCGTTTTCTTCGAATGAAAGAAGAAAAGCAACACTTCCCGCAAATGACGATTATTTGGCACAAAATCAGACATTTTCACACAACCAAAAGTATATGACGCAAAAACAAAATCACTAATGTGTCAAAGCGGTTTGTTTACCATATGTCTAAGCTTGGTTCATGACGTTTTGGTTATGTCACAATCGACCAGCACTTACTACTGGAGCCATCTCTTGAAAAACAGCGGGAACTTAGTTGCGCACCTAATATATTATATTATTATGTGTACATTATATTATTTATTAGATGGTATATTTATTAGATATGTATATGATGTGTTACTTATTAATCAACAAAATTTATAAAGTATTTACTCAGTAAGCAATCTGTTACAAGATCGTTGACAAATTGGTGACATATTTGAGCAGGACGTGTTAATAGATTTAAAATTATTTGGACAACAAAATGCTGTTTTGCACTTGCATTCTGTCTGCTGACAAAATATTACAGCAGATTCATAGCAGAAACTGAATAGGTAGGTACAAATAATAAATTACAAACTCTGCTTAGTTTCTATCATCAATCAGCTGTCAAATTTTATCAGCAGATCGTTACATTATTGGTATCAGTCTGACAACATCTGTCTGACCACTCCAGGAAAAAAAGATTATATATGGATTTTGTTCAAAAACATGATCTTATTATAACCCATAATATTTGCATTTCCATACGTGTACACTTGTAAGCAAAATGATTGAAAAATATTTTCAATAAGTTTTGAAACGCACAAAATTGCCAGACCAATTTTGGAATATTATTTTGCCGCTATAATTATGCAATATATTAAGCTGCTGTGTTGAACAAATGTATTTTGAAGAACAATCTTTTATTACTGATTTCCTTGTAATATATTCTCGTGTTATGATATATTCTTGTTTTCTTTAGCGTTTGTTGCTATTGATATTTGCAGCTTTATATTTAAAATTATTTATTCTTATAATTTGTATAGAATAGTTACCTTACCTTTTAGTTGATGCAATCACTTATACAGATAGCCTGATTTCATCATAAGAGGCAGCTTGTCAATATCTATGGTGCAAAGATAGTTTTTGGTATATATCTGTCCTTTTCTTTTGGTTGCTTGGTGAGAACTAGTAGTAACTGAAATTTTATGAACAGATAATGAAAATCAATTTAAAGAAAATTTTAGCAAAATTTTTCTATCAGGAAAGATATATACTAAACGCTATATCTACACTATAAATGCAAATATGTTGGCTCTTGCAATAGGAGCCAATGTACACTCAAACGCAAAAAACCCGGTACACTAAAAATTTGGGAAAAAATTACAAAATTTCAAATGATCATAACTTGGTAAATAATGAAGATACAAATATGCGCAGAAATGCAAAATGAAGCTTGAAACATCCTCTTTAAGAATATCTGAATGGCAATTATGCTCGGCCATTTTTTTCAAAATGGCGGATGATAAAGTGAGAGGATGCAAAATTGATAATCAAAGGTCCGTGTTTGCGATGATGCATGGTGTGCATCAGGTATCGCAGCGTAATGGGACCAAATGCACATGAAAGTATACAGTGTTATCTTTAAAATGCTACTTTACCGAGCTCGATGTGATCATTTTTCATTGAGTTGTTCCAAATTTTGCTAAAAATGCGGTTTTCTTGTTAAATTTGCATAATTCAGTGAATAAGTATCGCATCAAGCTCTATAACGAAGTATTTTAAAGAAAACATTCTATACTTTTAGGTACTTTTCGTCCCATTGAGCTGCGACACTTACTTTGCTCCATGCGCCGTCGCACGCTCGAACCTTCTTTTAGCAACTTTTCATGTTCTCCTTTTTATCACCCGCCATTTTGAAAAAATATCGTTGCGCACAATTTCGATAGATCTTTCGAAAAGTACGGTTTCAAAGCTTTCAAACCGTTTTTGAAATTTGCTGCTAGGATATTTAGGTGTCGAGATATTCAATTTCGAATTTGCAACAAATGTCGATTCAGCGAGGCTTAAGGGGCTAAGAGGCTCTGCGGTTTGTTTGGCTCTTTCATAATTTCAATAGCTGTGTTCATGTTTCTCTATATAATAATTTACGTAACTTGCACAATATATTCAATGATTTGCATTTATTATTTTGAAAGCCAGGGAAATGAAAGTAAAATTCAATTTAGGTTCTTCATTTTGCGTAATCGATATTACGTAATAAAGATGAATTGCGTTTTAAGATACCGCTGTCATTAGCTCAAATTATGGTTGTAAGTCTTCCCAATATAAACCGCATGGAGTTTCACTGGTAGGAAAAGTCCCATTGTATGTAGTGTGTGTGTGTGTGTGTGTATGTGTGAGTTTGTATACCACAAGGATAAGGACCCCGCGGTTCGTCAGCTCCACAGTATTTCAAGATTTCACACCCTCCTTGAGGTGTGTGTGTGTGTGTGTGTGTGTGTGTGTGTGTGTGGTATTACAGCAGAGATAAGGACCCCGCAGTTCGTCACTCCTGCAGTAATTAATGACTCCAAACCCTCTCTGCTGTGTGTGTGGTGTGTGTGTACTAATAGTGGGTATGACTGCCTCGTGCGCGTATTACCTCATTCATACGATCAGGCATACTCCTTATTAGTCTTTTAATTTCATCCTGCGTAATTGTATTCCATTCGTTTTCGAGAATTATTCGCAGTTCTCGCAGTGACTGAGGAGCAGGTACGTGATTTCGTATTTTCCTGCCGAGGTTGTCCCATAAGTGTTCGATTGGATTTAAATCTGGACTATTTGCTGGCCAATCGAGTCGATTTACGCCAACTTCATCGAAGAAATCAAGCACTCTTTTCGCAGTGTGTGGTCGAGCATTGTCTTGCATAAACAAGAAGTTCTCTCCGATGAAGGGTGCGTACGGAACAACATACGGAATGAGTATGTCTTCCACGTATACATCTGCGTTCATATTCTTGTCAAAAAAGTGCAGATCTGTATGAGCATTAGCTGAAATTCCTGCCCAAATCATTACAGAGCCTCCATTGTAGCTATGCCTCTCACTTACCGTACAGTCTGCAAATCGTTCTCCACCGCGACGATAAACTCGTTCTCGTCCATCTGGAGAATAGACACAAAAACGAGATTCATCGCTAAAGAGTACTTTGCTCCAGTCTGCGTAAGTCCAGTCTCTATGCTCAACTGCAAAATTGAGTCGAGCTATGCGATGGTGACATTTAAGCAAAGGTACAGCTGCTGGCCTGCGCGAAAGCAGATTTTGTTCCTTTAATCTTCTCCGAACAGTGTTAACGGATACATTATTGTTGCGGACATCCCTTAAATTGTTTCTAATTTGAACAGATGTTCGATGTCTGTCTCTTAACGAATTTGAAACAATAAATCGGTCATCATTGTGATTGGTACATCGAGGACGTCCCGAACCAGGCTTTCTATGGAAAGAATTGGTTTGTAAGTACCTGGCATAAGTACGTTGCACAGTTGACACTGACAAATCAAGTGCCTGAGCAACGTACCTTCGACTTCTGCCATCTTCAATTAAAGCAATAACTTGAGCAGCCTTTTCAGGATTTATCGTCGCCATAATCGACGCAATAATTTCGATGCAAAACAATCAATTATGGTTTAAATTGATGAAGTTGCACGAAGCAACGCGCCTCGAAAGGAAAAGATCACGGAAAAAGAAAAGTCGCACGAGGCAGCGCTTATCGGAGTGAACACATTCGGAAAAGGAAAATCGTTTGTCTTTGTTTATTGTCTTGGCACATACATTTAAGAAAAATCCAGTCAAGCCAGGCGTTAAAGCCCGGCGCACCGACAGAATCTCAGTCAAGCCAGAACGTAAGCCTGGCGTATCTGACAAACTCGCGAAGTCCAGCGTACAAGAGATAGTGCCACTATCGGCGGTGGACCGTATGAAGGCCAAAAGCTGTACGAAGGCAATCTCTGATCGTCTCCGCGGGCACTCTTATATGCCCTGGGCAGCTCGAACTCGCGTGCGAGCCGAGGGGCTCGCGCGCGCGACAACCCAGATCGCCGCGTCGCGGCGGCTTCGTGGACTAGGAGCGCCAGGGAATTTCGACGTTCAGGTGGCGTCCAGCGACTCGGCATCCCGCGCGCCGGGTCACTGCGAACTCAGGCGCGATCCTGAACAGCATATTCAAGCTGTGTACCATAATGGCCAATCGTATGGAGAAGGTAGAGAGCTAGGGACAGCTTCGCGAACTAAAGTGTATACCACAGTGATCATGCGTAACTGAAGGATAAAGAATGATAACTTTCGAAAAAAATTAAATTTCCAATTCGCAAAATTGTGTAAATTATTGTATAGAGAATAATGAACGCGGCTATTGAAATTATGAAAGAGCCAAACGAACCGCAGAGCCTCTTAGCCCCTTAAGCCTCGCTGAATCGACATTTGTTGCAAATTCGAAATTGAATATCTCGACACCTAAATATCCTAGCAGCAAATTTCAAAAACGGTTTGAAAGCTTTGAAACCGTACTTTTCGAAAGATCTATCGAAATTGTGCGCAACGATATTTTTTCAAAATGGCGGGTGATAAAAAGGAGAACATGAAAAGTTGCTAAAAGAAGGTTCGAGCGTGCGACGGCGCATGGAGCAAAGTAAGTGTCGCAGCTCAATGGGACGAAAAGTACCTAAAAGTATAGAATGTTTTCTTTAAAATACTTCGTTATAGAGCTTGATGCGATACTTATTCACTGAATTATGCAAATTTAACAAGAAAACCGCATTTTTAGCAAAATTTGGAACAACTCAATGAAAAATGATCACATCGAGCTCGGTAAAGTAGCATTTTAAAGATAACACTGTATACTTTCATGTGCATTTGGTCCCATTACGCTGCGATACCTGATGCACACCATGCATCATCGCAAACACGGACCTTTGATTATCAATTTTGCATCCTCTCACTTTATCATCCGCCATTTTGAAAAAAATGGCCGAGCATAATTGCCATTCAGATATTCTTAAAGAGGATGTTTCAAGCTTCATTTTGCATTTCTGCGCATATTTGTATCTTCATTATTTACCAAGTTATGATCATTTGAAATTTTGTAATTTTTTCCCAAATTTTTAGTGTACCGGGTTTTTTGCGTTTGAGTGTATTTATATAAGTCTATATATTTAACCGGCCCACATACATAAAATGAAATATCTAGTATATATATGATTCTTAAACATTTATGCTGCTGTAAATAAATTTTTTTACTTGGTGTGGTTCCTTCAGATTCAGAGTAAATGTTACAAATGCAGGCTACGTAGAAAAGCAGAGAAAGAAAGACAGAGAAAAATTAGACGTTATAAAGTAGAGAAAATAGTGACACAAAATAAGGAATCTTTTGAAGAAAAATCTAGTGACTCAGATGGAAACTATAATAATTCATTAGAACAACCTGAAAGATTTTGTGATCAGAGTCAAGAAATTATATCTTCCACATTTTTACGTGACAGAAGTGAACATTGTAGAGAATCTCACTCATCTGACTATGAGTACGACATTAATAACGATGGTTATTTTTCTTCTGATAGCGAGGAAGAATTGCATCAATGGTCGAGTAGTGGCAATATGAGTGATAATAGTGAAAATGAACTATTTGAGAGTAATAGTGATAATGAGGATGATATGTACGAATTTCCAAATGATGAAGCTGTAACGGTAACGCCCGCGGGGTTCGGTGCGATCGGTCGCCCCACCGTCGCGCTCGGCTCGCCGCTTCCGCGACGCCTCGCTCGCCGCCGCGTCGGTGCGTTACTCGGGTGAAGGGCTAATTCAAGGCAGCTTCTCGGAAGAAATGTGTGTTCAGCGTTTCTGTGTTAACAAGTTGGGTGCGTCCCGCAAGGCCCCCCGTTTATTTAAAAGACGTTCGATGCTATATAATATACATATATATATATATATATATATATAAGTGTATATGGGCGGCTCACTGGCCCGGTGTGGCGTCGGCGATGTCCGTTCCTTGGTGCCCGTGATTCCTGCGTAGCCGCGATCCCGCGGATAGGGTGGTCCCCTATCCGCGGGATCAGAGGGGATGTTCCGCGGCCTCTTGGCGGTCCGACGTCCTCGACCACGAGTCCTGTTGAGGGCGACTTACGCCAGCTGTTCTTTGGATAAGCGAGAAGTGGTTTATTCCGGGCAGCTTACCCCGGTCATAAAGTCGGACAAGCACTGATAATTCCGCGAACCGATGCTTTGGAAATATTCTACGTCGGTGGCCAACGGCTGCCGATGCAGACGGACGAACACTTATCCTCGCGCACAGGAATTTAGAAATTTATCTACGTCGGTGGCTAATTGCTATCGACGCAGACGGACGAGCACTTATGAATCGCGAAACGGCGGCGAACTGCTGCCGTTTGGTCGGAAACAGATACTTAGAAATATTCTGTGTCGGTGGCTAACTGCTGCCGACACAGACGGACGAGCACTTATAAATCCGCGAACAGAGACTTAGAAATATTCTGTGCCGGTGGCTAACTGCTGCCGACATAGACGGACGAATACGGTAAATTCGCGAACAGATACTTAGAAATATTCTGTGCCGGTGGCTAACTGCTGCCGACACAGACGGACGAGCACGTATAAATCCGCGAACAGATACCTAGAAATATTCTGTGCCGGTGGCTAACTGCTGCCGACACAGACGGATGAGCACGTATAAATCCGCGAACAGATACCTAGAAATATTCTGTGCCGGTGGCTAACTGCTGCCGACACAGACGGATGAGCACGTATAAATCCGCGAACAGATACCTAGAAATATTCTGTGCCGGTGGCTAACTGCTGCCGACACAGACGGACGAATACGGTAATTTCGCGAACAGATACTTAGAAATATTCTGTGCCGGTGGTTAATTGCTGCCGACACAGATAGACGAATACGGTAAATCCGCGAACAGGTACTTAGAATTATTCTGTGTCGGTGGCTAACTGCTGCCGACACAGACGGACGAATACGGTAAATTCGCGAACAGAGACTTAGAAATATTCTGTGCCGGTGGCTAACTGCTGCCGACACAGACGGACGAATACGGTATAAATCCGCGAACGGATACTTAGAAATATTCTGTGCCGGTGGCTAACTGCTGCCAACACGGATGGACGAATACGGTAATCTCGCGAACAGATACTTAGAATTATTCTGTGCCGGTGGCTAACTGCTGCCGACACAGACGGACGAGCACGTATAAATCCGCGAACAGATACCTAGAAATATTCTGTGCCGGTGGCTAACTGCTGCCGACACAGACGGACGAATACGGTAATCTCGCGAACAGATATTTAGAATTATTCTATGTCGGTGGCTAACTGCTGCCGACACAGACGGACGAATACGGTAACTTCGCGAACGGATACTTAGAGATATTTTGTGCTAGTGGCTAACTGCTGCCGACATAGACGGACAAGTACGGTAAAGTCGCGATGCCTGGTCGGCCGACGAGGCTCGGCTGCCGGGTCTTGTAAAAGTTCCCGGTGGTTCGGTACGGTGTGGAAGCTTTATTCACCGGCGGATGCCTTGCCTTCTCGTCGACTTCTCTTCACGGTTCTCGCTGGAGCTCTCCTTGGTAGCTGATCTGGTGGACTCACTGTCTCTCACGGTCTCCCTCGATCTCTCGTCCAGAGCGGGTTTTATACCCTAAATTCCTCTCGACGATCGGTGGCCGATAATCTGGGGATTAGTTTCCCCCGATTTCCCGGAAAATCGCGCATGCGATTTTCGCAAATTACCCCTTTCTGGGGGGACCGATCTTCCCCGACCGCTTCGCAGAATTCGGCTTTTTCCGGCGGTCTTGCGGGTTGCCGCGGCATAGGTGTTGCCGGGCGCTTGGCGATGATTTCTCGCGATCGTGTGACGATCGGTGGTCGCCGTCACACGATAGTAACGGGGGTAAAAAAACTCCTCGTTACAAAGCCAAAGAAATATATGTAACACAAACAATTCGTGAGTGGGCATTAAAAGGAGTTCTCTCCATGAAAAAACTCAATGATTTATTATCAAGACTAGAAGTAGTATATCCCAATTTGCCAACGAACTATAAGACATTATTAAAGACTCCCTCTTATTTAAATATTATAGAGTTGGAACAAGCCCAAATATGGTATAAAGGTATACGATTTAATCTTGATGCTATGTTATTGGAAGAATATTTAGAGACATATCATCAAATTTGCATTGATGTGAACATAGATGGGCTTCCAATTTTTAAAAGCTCACCTCTTAAATTTGGCCAATATTAGGTCGTCTTAATGGTTCAGAAAATGAGCCGTTTGTTATAAGCATTTATTTTGGAAGGACAAATCCTATTGATGTAAGAAGCTTCTTAAATGAATTTGTATATGAAGTTGAAGATTTGTCTCAAAATGGTTATACTTTTAATGATATAACATCCCTTTCTTATAAGGAATTTTATCCTGATGCACCTGCTCGTTCGTTGGTGAAATGCTGTATAGGACATGGAGGATACGGATCGTGTGAAAAATGCATTGTTATAGAGAAACTGTCCATTCAAGATGAGTTTTTCTTGACCTCATGCACCTTTAGAACAGACGAATCGTTTAAAAATAAAGAACAAGCTCTTCATCATTGTGGAAAATCTCCTTCTGAGCAAATAATATTAGAATGGTTTCTCAAATTCAGGTAGATCCCATTTCACTTAGTTGGCATGGTGTGTTAGGACGGCCTGCTGGACGTTTGCACACATGGAATTGACGCCATGGAAATATACAGAGAAATTAGCACGATATATCTTCTTTACCTTCTTCCTTAGCAGATACCTGTCCAAGAGATTTTCTAAGAAAGCCAAGATCCATTAAAGAATAGGACTACATATAAAAACTACTGAAAAACGTCGTCTATGTCTTTATGATGGTATGTTCTTTTAAAAGATTACTGTCCAAAAATATATTTACACCATTATCTAATGTTACACGGTGCACTTACTATTCTTTCAGTCCCTGCTTGCTTTCAGTCCAGAAGATATGCTGTATTATGCTAATATTTGTTGCGAGCGTTTATTTAATCATTCTATGAATTTATGGTTCAAAATGTTTGTGTGTATAATGTACATGCAACTTGCTCACTTAACTCAGGAATGATTCGCATGTTCGTTAGATAAATTTAATCCTTTCCTTTTTGAGAATTTTTTATAAATCTCTCAAAAGTTCTCTTAAATCGGGTTACAAACCTTTGCATCAAGCTGCACGTCGGCGATTGGAGGAAAGAACTGTGTCTATATCGGTTAAACATCTTCCAATCTCATGATAAAGAAATTATTTTGTCACATAGACATCATTAT